>NC_059352.1:995000-1157500 GCF_019703515.2 Myxocyprinus asiaticus
TTATCTTAATTAGTATTTTTGTCTTGGCCTCTAGTAAAAAAAAAAAACAAATATGAAATAAACTTGACAAGCAACACTGCATAAGATATTTTATCTAACTAAATTAGGTGAGGTTAATGCTTAAAATCAGAGTTCTCTGAAAGCAAGATTATCTTATTCCTTTAAGATAAGGTGTTTTTTAAAGATTTCCTGTTTCAGTGGCATTCCCAAAATTAAAGGCTTATAACTTGACGAAAAAACAAAACAAACAAGAAAACTGTCAAGAAATTTTTTTTTTAAATGATACAGATTATGAAACATTCGGAGACTCTCAGCCAAAGAAACTGCTGACAAATCACATTAAAAAAGTTTGCCAAATATGAACTTTTGTTTCTTATTTTTCTTGACATTTTATATATCTGGGTGTAAATAAGGTGGCTCCAAAAAAAACAAAAAAAAACACTTCTGTTTTGTTCCCAATCATGTCAACTGTACCTGAGAAAATATTTGTGTTGATACAACAAAGCAATCAAAAGTTATAGCATTGCAAAAATAATTGATCATAGTGTCCAAAAACGTCTCCAAACCAATAAAACATAATAACTGTACATAAGAACTAATTACACATGCAAACACAACAATGACTAAAGGTTTGTATAGCATGCAGACATGATTTTAGTAATGAGATTTCACATAATGAGTTTCATTCTGTGCCATTTGAGTCATCACTGAGTCTGTGTCATGTATTTGGCGCCATCTCCTGGTGGTCATATGTAACATTGTGCTTCATGTGGATTATCTAATGATCTCTGCATCTGATTATCTTGTGTGTGGACTCGTTTGAAAGATAATCACCTCCTATAAGTAATGATATGTTATTTTTCGCAAAGTTATAAGTTAAAACGTGGTATATAAGCAACACCAACATATTTGTCAAAGACATATACTTAGCTATTACTCACTATATTTTTGTATGTGAGTAAAAAAAATAGACTGGTTGATTTCTACACTTTGAGAGCTTTCCAACAACATATGACACATGGATATTTGATGAGTTTGATGTTTTTACTGATTTGCAATAATTTGTACAGTGCAATTTGTTTTATAAAAATTATCAAAACTGAACACTTCTGATTTGTCTGCATATTTTAAAGCACTTGTTCAGTTTTGGTCATAATGTCTACATGCATTGGAAAGTAGAGCTTCTAAACTTTCAAACAACACCTATTTTGTGTTGGTCAAGACTGTCATTATTAATATTTTGACTTTTATTTTTCCCCTCGCAGGCCCATCTGTGCTTAAAGGCTTAAGCCATTTTGCTTGTTAAGTAAATATATCTTGTTTTAAGAATATTTAGATTTTTTTTTCCACTGTAAAACAAGACAAAAATACTAATTAAGAAAATCATAAAAAATCATTGTTGCAGTGAATGCTTAACAGTAATGAGAATTTTGGGGAAAATTAGCTTAATTTTCATGAAAAATCTACATGGTCCTAAAAATGGGCATAATTTTCTTTATTTAAAATAGAATTTCTTTTTTTATTTTGAAGTGTAATAGCTGGGCATGTTTTCATAAGATTCACTCAATTTGGGTTAATATATAAAAAAGCACATACTTCATCCTTGAGGAAAATACACATTGCTAAAATGAATATCAGTCTTTTCAAAGACTGATAATCCAATTTCATAAGAGTTCATGGTGTGATGTTGACTATAGTGAAAGGAGATTGTTAGCAACATTTCAATCTGAGTGATACATTTACACGTCTGTGGCAGCAATATGAGACAGAAAGCTGCGTTTTTTTACAACAGCTGGCACCAAAATAAAGCATTCTGCCTGATATACTGTATAACACTCACAACGTTTCCTTCTTCTTTATGTGCCATATCTCTCTCTCCAGTGAGGAAAAATAATAACCCATCGAGTCGAACAGAAGATGGAGTGATCCAGCCAGACGAACTGTGTATACATATGTATGTCTTGGGGAATTTAATATAAAGAAAATTTGATTACAGTGGCTTGAGATCGCGAGCGGGGCGAGGGAAATCGTTTTATTGGTGCGGAGAGAGGAGAACTCGAGGCTGCTTTTTGAGTTAGAGGGCCATTAATAATCGCTAACTTCATTTGAGACAGTACGAGCAAAAAGCATTTTAAGAAAGTCTTTATGAGGGGCTGGAAGTGGGTATAGAGCCGGAAGTTTCAAATGAGGTATCGAGGGAACGAATCAACCCATGCGTCAAACATACAGGTCTCAACAGCACGCGGCTTTACAAGATCCACTAAATGAAACCACAGTTAAGATACTGGTTTTTGGCAGACAAAGAATCGATCACCAGAGTGTTGGGGATTACTGCAACACACTTTTCACACTCTGTCATGATCTTGGTCCTCCTTGCTATCTGTCAGTGTGTCTGTCTCTGTTTTGTGTTTGAACACATGGCTCTGTTATCCGCTCTTCTGACCCTGCCCACTTGTCTCCCCTGGCCACGCCTCCTCGTTTAGTCGTTGTCTTGCTGATTGTCTGCACCTGTCCCTCATGTGTCTCCCACTATATATTGTGCCTGCTTCCCTCTTGTGTTTGTTGAGTCACCTTGTTAGTTTGCGTGTTGGTGAGACGGTTTCTGTTCTAGTTTACATTTACAAGCTTGTTCAAGTGTGATCAAACTGCGTGGTAGCTCGACTGATAGAGCGTTGCACTTGTTATGTAAAGGAGCGGGGTATGAGTCCTGAAGAGCACACGAGTCGACACGTGAGCCCAAAGTGTCATAAAAGCACCACAAAATGACGCAATTGTGTTTTTCATCTCACATTTGATTTTATTGGATAGGTTTAGGGTAGGGAGGTCAGTTTTGCTAATTTAAAACTCGATTAACCTTAAAAACCTTGTCAATACGTGCATTAAACCACGAAATGTCATTTTGCAAAAATGTCACCACAGTTATGTAATTTTCATAAGATCATTCTGAAATGTTAAACATTTTATTAATATCTTGCTAAGCCAGATATCATAGCTAACACTTTATGTGTCTACGAACAATGAAATAACATTTTCACACTTTTTAGCTATTTTGAAATAATTTTCACACTAATATGGAAATGGATTGTTTATTTCACTCTTTGTTTAGAATATCACATTGTAATTTTTTTTTGTAATATTCTGATGATGTGTTTTTTTAAAAATATTTTAAGATATTTTAACCCTCCCCTTTGGTTCAGAATCTGCAGACACCTTTTGCATTCGTGGGTCAATTTTGACCCGGTGGAATTCAAGCTTATATATCATTCATAACCTGATGGTTTTCGTCTAAAACTATATTGTAAGTCATTAATTAGTTCTTAACCGTTCATACATGTAAAAAGATTGCCAGGATGTCCCGAGCCGGGACCCAACATCTCTCCTCAGGTCCATAACCCTCCCAGTCAACCAGGTACTGGAACCCTCTGCCCCTCCACCTGACATCGATCATTCTCCTGACTGTGTACGCCGGAGAGCCCTCAACAAGATGCATAGGAGGTGGGATGGGTGTGGCGGGGTATAATTCAGAATGTAAAACAGGTTTGATTTTGGAGACGTGGAAAACGGGGTGAATACGCTTGAGGTAAGGAGGTAGTTTGAGATGGACCGCCACCGGACTAATGACCTTGGTGATGGGAAATGGCCCGATAAACTTGGGACCCAGCTTACATGAGTTGGAGCGGGATGTGCTTAGAGGACAGCCAAACCTTCTGCCCACACACATAAGCTGGGGCCTTAGCCCGGTGCTGATCCGCCGACCTGTTAACGCGAGTGGCAGTCCGTATGAGGGCTTCTCTGGTGGCTTTCCAGTTGCGTCGGCACCTCTGGATAATGGCGTGGGCGGACAGAACCTGTACGTCGGGTTCTTGTGTGGGGAACAGAGGGGGCTGATAACCGAGGCTGCACTGGAAGGGTGATAACCCCATTGATGACGACTGCAAGGAGTTGTGGGTGTACTTGACCCAGACTAAATGATCGCTCCAAGAGGACGGATTATGGGAAGTCACACAGCGTAGGGCCTTTTCTAGCACCTGATTCGCCCGCACTGCTTGCCCATTTGTCTTGGGATGAAACCCAGAGGACAAACTCACCATAGCCCCCAGCTGTCGACAGAATTCTGCCCAAAAATGTGACACAAATTGGGGGCCTCTGTCAGAAACCACACAGACCGGGAGGCCATGAATGCGGAAGACGTGGTTAATGACTGCTACCGCTGTCTCCCTCGCTGTAGGTCATTTGGGGAGGGGAATTAAATGAGCCACCTTCAAGAACCGGTCCACTATGACTGTGTTGCCATGGGAGGGGGGGTACCAGTTACGAAATCCATGGCTTTGGCCACCAGAATCGCTGTCTAATGAGTGTTTGGGTGCGAGTCGCCCCTGGATGACAAGCGACGTTGGATGAGTGACCCCCTGTAGGACGTGCGTCCGAACAGATCACGTAACAAATAACCAGCCCGCTGGACACGTAGTGGGGGGCACGGTGTTTCATAGCGTACAAGAGTGTGTTCATAGGATGAGTGTGTGCATTGTGGAAGTCAGGAATAGATTCGTAGAATCCGTTGAAGCTCAGTGAGGTGCAGAACAACTCCCCGGCCTGAGTCGGGCGATGTTGGTATGTGGCGGCGGTGTAACAATGTAAATATGCATAAGTTTCTCCCCCATCCGTCCCTCCTCATCGTTCGGCCACGACCCCCCGCTCGCCATAGCCACTTATTTTTTTTAACACCATTAACATGTAATATGACCCTTTGAATAAACCGTAGTTCACGAGAAGCGAGTCAATTCGCACAAACGGCGTTAATGTTACATGCATTGCAGGAAAACAGATGGTGGGAGACATTATGCTGATACATGCGCCAAGCATTTTATCAATGTAGCACTGCAGCAGAACATGCCCACAAAGCACAGATAGAGCTCTGTGCTTTGTAACATGATTGCAGCGGCAAGACAGCTGCCATTTGAACACCTGCCTTGCATAGCAAGGCGCGGTATGAAAGTTGCGAGGCGCGGTGCGAGCGCGAAGTGAAAGTGTTAGCGCAAGGCGATCGTCTGCTTCCGGGTCCTTGAATAACATATAATGTGCCAGTAAAGGCAGCCAGTGGAGTTTCTGGTGCCCCCCTAGGGAGTTGGTGCCCTACGCAGACTGTGTAATATGTGTATAGGGAGCTGATTACCGGCTAACGGAAACCCTGCTGCTGTCTCCAAGAGTTTTTGACGTATTTTGCACAGAGTTGTCAAAATACTCATGTTTATAAAGATATTGTGATTAACTGTAATTAAATAAATTATATATATATATATATATATATATATATATATATATATATATCAGACATAAGAGTTAAAAAGTGCTAGTTTTAATACAAATCAACCCCTAAAACATAAAAATGCTTGTAGTTTAAACTCCCACACACTGTATAAGTCACAAGTACATATGGTGCCTTTACAAAATGTAATGTTTTAAGACAGAATTAAGACCATGTTTCATCTGTGGATCCTGTGACTTTATCACATTCACATCCGCTCTGTCTCAGTCATTTTTCTTCTGTAACTTATTCCACTTGTTAATGTCCAATGTTTGCGCCCACGCTAACATGCGCTCCTCCTCGAGGACTGATGGGAACATGATCGCTCACACCCGCTCGTCTCAACACTCCTCTAATTGGAGTTTTATTTCAAACAGTCAATTCATTTCTTCCTCAGTCTCGGATACATCGATCGTCTGTCGCCAAGACCACACACACACACACACACACACACACACACACACACCGCAGACAGAGCGAGAGATCATGGTAAGTCAGTGATGACTCTGTTTACTACAAATCTAAAACATACTTAAAGAAAAAGTGTGAAACATTAGCTGTGATTCAAACCCTTGTATTCAGGGCCGTTGTCACGGGACCATCAAGGAATGTGACAGTCCCGTAATGAGGGGGTTGCACTAAATTTCAGCTGTATTGTAAAGCTTACTCATGGGGCCCACCAATAAAAGTTCAGACCCAGACCTCGTGAATTTAAATCACTCCTATTATTAGATTTGCCAAGATAAATCTGCACTCAGATTGTGTTTTACTGTGTTCCCTATCTGTCACTCACTCGACGTTGGTGTCGATGTAGTGACACTAGGGGTCACTCTTGGGAGCCCGAGACACCTCTGGTCTTTGATAAAAGGCCAATGAAAATTGGCGAGTGGTATTTGCATGCCACTCCCCCGAACATACGGGTATAAAAGGAGCTGGTATGCAACCACTCATTCAGATTTTCTCTTCGGAGCCGAACGGTCATGCTCATTGAGCTGAATACTACTGTTCATTCACCTGCTGGATCTGACGGCGCATTTCAGCGGCTTCTCCCTCCTCTGCACTGGTGCACTGCAGAGAATGCCCCTGGGCGCTTCGGCAGAAAAACTAGAGAGTATATTTTCTGAAAGAGCATTTTTCCCCTCTAAA
This sequence comes from Myxocyprinus asiaticus, assembly GCF_019703515.2. Lineage (NCBI taxonomy): Eukaryota > Metazoa > Chordata > Actinopteri > Cypriniformes > Catostomidae > Myxocyprinus > Myxocyprinus asiaticus. The sequence goes on from NC_059352.1 coordinate 1,001,452, forward strand.
AGAGTATATATTTCTCTAAAAGAGCGCACACACGGAACGTCTTTTTAAAGACGCGTCTTTTTAAAGATGCTTTTCCGATTGTGTGTTATTCCTGGTTGTGCTCGTTATCTCTCGCCTTCTAACGGTCACGATCACTGTCTTTCGTGTCTGGGCACTGCTCACGCGGAGACAGCGTTCATTGCGAGAATGTGTCCATGGCAACGTTGCGGTCGCGGCTCGCCTTCGTAAGGAAGCGAGACACCCCAGAGGCTCCCGCCTCGGTCCTTTTACCCACGGGTTTGAGGCCAGCGCGGCTAGCACTGGGGGCGATTTGGGGACCCCAATGGGACCGCCTCCGCCGGGTATCCCCCCGCGGAACTCCCATCCCCCAGCACGCTCGTCTGCCCTGATCGGGCTTCCGGGTGAGTCCGCCGGCTCGTCTCACGGCGAGTTCGACCTCTTATTCGGAGCCCGCGAAAGTGATGAGCTCTCGAGCGCAGCATCGGAGAGCGGGCTCGTCCAGTCGGAAGCCTCGGCTGGGCTCCTCCCTTCGGGGTCGATCGCCCAGTCACAGGCTGACGCGGAGATGACGACATGCTTTCCCGGACAGCCGCGAGCGTCGGTTAGAGTGGATTTCACCGCTCTTCCCTGAACCCTCGCGGCTCTGTGATTGGTTCCTGGGCTCGCGGCGCCGCTCAAAGCCACGCCCCGCCCCGTTCCTTTCTTCCCGGAAGTGCATGAAGAGCTGACAAGATCGCGGGAGGCACCTTTTACTGCCCGGTCCCGATCTTTTCAGCTTCCCCGCTCTCACTACCCTCGATGGTGGGGCGGCCAAGGGTTATTCGGCAATCCCCCGGTGGATAAAGGCGCTCGCGGTGCACCTATGCCCGCAGAGCGCCGCCACCTGGCGTGGGTGCCCAAAGCCCCGTCCAAGGCCTGTAGGTTTACGTCGTCTCTGACGGTCGAAGCCTACGGCGCTGCTGGACAAGCCGCCTCCGCCCTGCACGCCATGGCTCTCCTGCAAGTCTGCCAAGGCGCTAAAGGAACTGCACGAGGGTAGTTCCGCCCCGGGATTGATGCAGGAACTGCGCTCGACGACCGACCTCGCTCTCCGAGCGACGGAGGTCACGGCACGGTCTCCCGGGCGGACGATGGCCACACTAGTGGTCCAGGAGCGCCACCTTTGGCTCAACCTGGTCAAGATGGGTGAGGCCAACAGGACACGATCCCTTGCTGCCCCCATTTTCCAGGCGGGCCTATTCGGTGACACTGTCGAGGACTTTGCCCAGCAGTTCTCGATGGTAGAGCAGTAGATGGGTGCTAGCCGGCTTGTCCTGCCCCGGCGTGGCTCAAGATCCCCCCATCTACTCATCACCGAGGGCGTCCCCCTGCGGTGACTGCACCGGCTCCGCCGCAGCCCGCCCCTCCGGCCCGGCCCCGGCGTGGAGCCCACCGCAGGAAGCCGACGCCACCCGTCTCACAGCCGGCACCGAAGAACCCACGGAGGTCTTCGAAGCGCCCCTGAGACGGGCGACCCAGGGACAACGAAACCCGCTGCTCTGGAGCTGGTAAGCAGATCTTCTTTTTGTTACCTTTTGCATTTAATTGCGCTGCATGCCCAAGTGGCTGCAGTACTCAAGAGCTCCGCAAGAGTGGTTTCCTTGTTCCCTGGGTCACATATTCGGTGTGTACGGCTGGCATCACGACCACCGTCCACCACTCCATTTGGCAGGTTGGCGCTCCAGCGGCGGTCTCCCGCCCTGAGCGCCCAGCTGTGGCACAAATCTGCCCCCGATGTGACAGTCTCCACGGGTCATGAGGACAGGCCTCTTCCTCCCCCGTCCCAGGCTGTTCCGGGGGTGGTCACAAGGAGCCAGGTAAGTGCTTCGATGTCCTCTGACTCAGCACGGCCACGATGGGGTGTGGCACCTCAGGCTCCGCCCCGCCGCGAGGCCCCACCCGCCGGTACATCCGATGACGTTGTCCCTTTGGTCCCCCTTGCGCGGAACTCGGGTGCATGGCTTGCGCTTTCCAGTCCGTCGCGAGGGCTGGTCCGGACCGTCCGACTCGGCTGCACGATTCACTTCGCTGGGCATCCGCCCAGGTCCAGCGGTGTCCACTTCACCTTGGTGAAAGATGGAAACGCTGCTACCTTGCGCGGAGATCGCTACCCTCCTACGGAAGGACGCAATAGAACCTGTCCCTCCAGCCGAGATGAAGAGGGGGTTTTACAGCCCCTACTTCATTGTACCGAAAAAAAAGGCGGTGGGTTGCGGCCAATCTTGGACCTGCGAGTACTGAACCGGGCCTTACACAGACTCCCGTTCAAGATGCTGACGCAAAGACGCATTCTAGCGAGCGTCCGGCATCAAGATTGGTTCGCGGCGGTAGACCCGAAGGATGCGTACTTTCACGTCTCGATCCTTCCTCGACACAGACCCTTCCTGCGGTTTGCGTTTGAGGGTCAGGCGTATCGGTACAAGTCCTCCCTTTCGGCCTGTCCCTGTCTCCTCGCGTCTTTACGAAGATCACAGAGGCTGCCCTTGCCCCGTTAAGGGAGGTGGACATTCGCATTCTCAACTATCTCGACGACTGGCTAATCCTAGCTCACTCTCGAGACGGGTTATGCGCACACAGGGACCTGGTGCTCTCACACCTCAGCCGACTAGGGCTTCGGGTCAGCTGGGAAAAGAGCAAGCTCCTCCCGGTTCAGAGCATCTCTTTTCTCGGTTTGGAGTTGGACTCAGTCTCCTTGACGGCGCACCTTATGAACGAGCGCGCCCAGTCGGTGCTGGCCTGTTTGAAGGCGTTCAAACAGAAAACAGTGGTTCCACTGAAACATTTTCAGAGGCTCCTGGGGCATATGGCGTCCTCGGCGGTGGCCACCCCGCTCGGGTTGATGCATATGAGGCCGCTTCAGCACTGGCTCCAGACTCGAGTCCCGAGACGGGCATGGCGCCACGGGACACACCGTGTGGCCATTACACCGGTCTGTCACTGTCTTTTCAGCCCTTGGACCGACCTCTCGTTTCTACGAGCAGGTGTTCCTCTAGAACTGGTCTCCAGGCGCATCGTGGTCACGACAGACGCCTCCAAGACGGGCTGGGGCGCTGTTTGCAACGGGCACGCAGCCACCGGCCTCTGGACGGGTCCGCGGCTGCGTTGGCACATCAACTGCCTCGAGTTACTGGCAATTCTGCTCGCCCTGCGGAGGTTCCGGCCGTTGATCCAGGGCAAGCACGTGCTAGTTCGGACAGACAGCACGGCAGCGGTAGCATATGTCAACCGCCAAGGCGGTCTGCGCTCCCGCTGTATGTCACAACTCGCCCGCCGTCTCCTCCTCCGGAGTCAGCAGCACCTCAAGTCGCTGCGAGCCACTCATATCCCGGGCAACCTCAACGTTACAGCGGACGCGCTGTCACGGCAGGTTCCCCGCAGGGGAGAGTGGAGACTCCACCTTCAGGTGGTCCAGCTGATTTGGAGTCGATTCAGTCAGGCACAGGTGCACCTGTTCGCCTCCCAAGAATCCTCCCACTGCCCGCTCTGGTACGCCCTCACCGAGGCCTTCCTCGGCATAGACGCGCTGGCACAGCTGGTCCCCTGGCATTCGCAAATATGCGTTTTCCCCAGTGAGCCTGCTCGCACAGACCCTGTGCAAGGTCAGGGAGGACGAGGAGAAGGTCGTCCTGGTAAGCACCCTACTGGCCCGCCCAGACGTGGTGCTCGGACCTCACGCTCCTCGTGACAGCTCCCCCCGGGCAAATTCCCCTGAGAAAGGCCCTTCTTTGGCCATTACACCGGTCTGATGATCTGATCATCAGGTTCCTAAGAGGCGCCAGGAGGCTGAATCCCTCCAGGCCACGCCTTGTTCCCTCATCGGACCTCTGTAGTTTTTCAGGGTCTACAGAGAGCCCCCTTTGAGTTTTGCAGTCAGCCGGGCTTAAGGCACTCTCCTTGAAGACTGCCCTCCTGACTGCGCTCACATCCATCAAGAGGGTAGGTGACCTGCAAGCGTTCTCTGTCAGCGAAATGTGCCTGGAGTTCGGTCCGGGCTATTCTCACGTGATCCTGAGACCCCCGACCGGGCTATGTGCCCAAGGTTCCCACCACTCCTTTTAGAGACCAGGTGGTGAACCTGCAAGCGCTGCCCCAGGAGGAGGCAGACCCAGCCCTGGCGTTGCTGTGTCCGGTGCGCGCTTTGCGCATCTATTTGGATCGCACGCAGAGCTTTAGACTCTCTGAGCAGCTCTTTGTCTGCTTCGGTGCACAGCGGAAAGGAAGTGCTGTCTCCAAGCAGAGGATCGCCCACTGGCTCATTGACGCCATAACTATGGCATGTCTCGCCCAAAACATGCCGCCCCCGGTAGGGCTACGAGCCCATTCTACTCGTGGTGTAGCGGCTTCTTGGGCCCTGGCCAGAGGTGCCTCTCTAACAGACATTGCAGAGCAGCGGGCTGGGCAACACCCAACACCTTTGCAAGGTTTTACAACCTCCGGGTGGAACCGGTTTCGTCCCAGGTAGTGGCACGCAACACAAGCGGATAAGCCCGGGATAGCCGGCCGGGTGTATCGCTTGCACATAGCGCCTTCCACCTCCTTTTGAGCTGAAGATGTGCGCTGTTAATTCCCAGTAGTGTTCACAAAGGTTGTTCCCTGGTTGACTTCCTCCGAGCCCTGTGGCAGTCGAGTTTTCGGAGAGACTCGCTGCCGGCCCAGTACACGCGCTAACTAAGAGCCCGGTTCTGGGGTAGGTGCTCCGCATGTGGCGGTTCCCTGTAAGGCTAACCCCATGCGATCTATATCTTCCGCTAGTTCGTTTCCCTACTGGCAAACTGCGTCTTCCTGGGGCAGAGCCCCTCAGTCTCCATGTTGTAGTAACTCCTCCCCCATTGGGTAGGATCTACCTTGAAGGCTCTCCACATGGTTGGAAAGACCATGTGATGTATTCTTCCACTTAAATATCCCCCCTCTCTTGGGGCGAGGTGTGGTCTCCGCGGTGTCCTCCCCTTGGGAGGGACACCCCCCGACTAGACCTGGCGGCCCAGTCGGATAATCCCCCTTCTTTTTTAGGGAGTGGAAAAAGAGAAGGGGAAAGAGGCCATGACTGGGTTAAGCCTGTCTCTATCTCTGGGTAGTCGACTTGTCCCCAAAAAGGGCCGTTCGACACTCATAACTGTGTTGGGGGAGGTTACGTGTCGACCTGGTGTGCTGGCTATGAGGCACACAGCAAGTCTGCCCACCACACACCGCCAGTTCACGTAACACAGTTCAGCCTTGTGGCGTTTTGTATAGGGACCCCTAGTGTCACTACATCGACACCAACGTCGAGTGAGTGACAGATAGGGAACGTCATGGTTACTGGTGTAACCTCCGTTCCCTGATGGAGGGAACGAGACGTTGGTCCCTCCTGCCACAACGCTGAACTACCCGCTGAAATGGCCGGACCTTATATCGGTTCCTCAGCGTAAAACCTGAATGAGTGGTTGCATACCAGCTCCTTTTATACCCGTATGTTCGGGGGAGTGGCATGCAAATACCACTCGCCAATTTTCATTGGCCTTTTATCAAAGACCAGAGGTGTCTCGGGCTCCCAAGAGTGACCCCTAGTGTCACTACATCGACACCAACGTCTCGTTCCCTCCATCAGGGAACGGAGGTTACACCAGTAACCATGACGTTTTCCATGACGGGAATTTTTTTTTTCTGAAATAATTTTGCGTGCCCTCACAATAAATTTACCATGGTTTTACTACAGTAACCATATTTTATTCTTTTAAGCTCTGAAGGTGTTTTTAAAGATTTCCTGTTTCAGTGGCATACACAAAATTAAAGGCTAATAACTCGACAAAAAAAACAAAAAAAAAACAAGGAGCGTCGAGTGTTTGGTATCATTGTAAAGAAAACTTTTCAGTTGTTTTTTTTTTTGTGATATAGATTATGATACATTAAGAGACTCTCAGTCAAAGAAACTGCTGAAAAATACAAATAAAAATGCAGCCAAAAATGTACTTTTTTTCTTATTTTTCATATTTGACATTATATATCTCTGGGTGTAAATAAGATGGCTCCAAAAAACTGCTTGTGTTTTGTTCCCAATCATGTCAACTATATCTGAGAAAAAATGTGTGTTGATACAACAAAGCAATCAAAAGTTATAACATTACAAAAATAATTTATCATAGCGTCCAAAAACATCTCCAAACAAATAAAACATAATAATTGTACATAAGAACTAATTACACATGCAAACACAACAATGACTAAAGGTTTGTATAGCATGCAGACATGATTTTAGTAATGAGATTTCACAGAATGAGTTTCATTTTGTCTGTGAGTAAAACAAATAGGCTGGTTGTATTTCTACTCTTTGAGAGCTTTCCAACAACATATGACACATGACTATTTGATGAGTTTGATGTTTTGACTGATTTCAATAATTTGTACAGTGCAATTTTTTTGATACATTATCAAAACTGAACACTTCTGATTTGTCTGCAAATTTCAAAGCACGTTCAGTTTTGGTCATAATGTCTACATGCATTGGAAAGTAGAGCTTCTAAACTTTCAAATGATACATATTTTGTGTTGATCAAGATTAGTTATTATTATACTGACATATTTTTACATCCGAGCTTAAAGGGTTAAACATGATATTCATGAACCATGATACAGGAATACAGAAAAACTTAAACTAAGGTAATAAAAATAATAATTTTGTAGTTATTATGTTTTGACTATACAAATACCATAGTTTAACTATAGTTTTACTATAGTAATATTGTAGTAACTATGTAAAGTTTTTTAAATTATAGATTGACCATGTTTTTTCTTGTTGTTACTATGATTATACTGCTAATACCATGGATAAACTATGGTAAATCTATTGCGAGGGTGTCTATTTCTGGCCCTGTCCTCTAAGGGGCTCCGTAGATTTAGTGACGCTAAGCAAAAAAACCAAAAAAAAACCAAAAAAAAATAAATAAATAAATAAATATATATATATATATATATATATTCAAAGGAAAAACTAATTTCTTTCTCTTACCCCAATGGCAAATATTTTTCTTGTTAAAAGCATAAATGTAAAAAAGAAATGTTCCCCGATATCTCTGAAAACAAGACTTTAAAGAAAAATAATTTTTAAAATATTGACACATTCTCTTATAACTTGTTGAAAAACAAACAGAACATAAAATATCACATATCATTATTTAGAGGAGGTGATAATCTTTCAAACGAGTCCACACACAAGATAATCAGATGTATAGATCATTAGATAATCCACATGAAGCACAATGTTACATATGACCACCAGGAGATGGCGCCAAATACATGACACAGACTCAATGATGACTCAAATGACACAGAATGAAACTCATTCTGTGAAATCTCATTACTAAAATGATGTCTGCATGCTATACAAACCTTTAGTCATTGTTGTGTTTGCATGTGTAATTAGTTCTTATGTACAATTATGATGTTTTATTTGTTTGGAGACGTTTTTGGACACTATGATAAATTATTTTTGTAATGCTATAACTTTTGATTGCTTTGTCGTATCAACACAAATATATTCTCAGATACAGTTGACATGATTGGGAACAAAACAAAAGTTGCTTTTCAGAGCCGCCTTATTTATACCCAGAGATATATAATGTCAAATAAGAAAAATAAGAAAATTTAAAAAAAAAAAAAAAATGTTGTGATATTCTGCAGTTTCTTAGGCTGATAGTCTCATAATGTATCATAATCTATATCATTAAAAATTTTGAAAAGTTGTCTTTACAATGATACCAAACACTTGACCCTCTTTGTTTTTTATTTTTTTATTTTATTTTTTTAGTTATAAGCCTTATATTTTAGGAATGCCACTGAAACAGGAAATATTTAAAAACACCTTCAGAGCTTAAAGGGTTAATGTTCGGATATTTTTACTGGAAAACAAGACAAACATACAGATTTTTTGCAGTGTACTGTATGTACTCAAACACCTCATCAAATTCTCTCAAGATCTGATGATCTGAGTTATCCACGTTCATTTTATAGCTCGATACTTTTGCTGTATGTCAGCAAATATCTTATCTATGTCTACTTTTATTTCTCATAATTAATTTCATATCTGAGACAATGTTGAAACTTAATGAAACATAAACGAGAATGCAATAGAAGTGTCCTCTGGGAATCACTGAAAATAAAGGAAACACATTCACTAAAATAAAGTCTTTGTTTTTAGGTTGAGGCATTTAAAATCGCTTTCCTCTCGGTTATGTTGAGATACAGAGAAATAGTTTATGAACTCTATATTTCCACAATAATCTTATAAGAAACTTTCGCCTTCCTTTCCTTTAAAACGAGGGCCTGAAAATGACATTTAATTATGAGACGAGAAATACAGCCCAGAGGAAAGAAGATAAACCACTGAGACACACACGTACACACACACACACACACACACACACTCTCTCTCTCTCACACACACACTCTCTCTCTCTCTCTCTCTCTCTCTCTCACACACACACACACACACACTCTCTCTATCTCTCTCTCTCTCTCACACACACACACACACACTCTCTCTCTCTCTCTCTCTATTTCTCACACACACACACACACACACACACACACACTCTCTCTCTCTCTCTCTCTCTCTCACACACACACTCTCTCTCTCTCTCTCTCACACACACACACACACACTCTCTCTATCTCTCTCTCTCTCTCTCTCACACACACACACTCTCTCTCTCTCTCTCTATCTCTCACACACACACACACACACACACACACACACTCTCTCTCTCTCTCTCTCTCTCTCTCACACACACACACACACACACACACACACATAAACACTCTCTCTCTCTCTCACACACACACACACACACACTCTCTCTCTCTCTCTCTCTCTCTCTCTCTCTCTCTCACACACACACACACACACACACACACACACACACTCTCTCTCTCTCTCTCTCTCTCTCACACACACACACACACACACACACACACACACACACAGAGAGAGAGAAAGAGAGAGAGAGTTGCTGAATTATCATGAAATAGAGTGAGATATAAAGTATCAGAGACGAATGAAATGAAACTGAGACTGATAACAGCAAAAGAGAGAAACAGAGTGAGAAATGAATTGACTGTAAAAAGTGCTGGGTGGATTTAACAGTTGACATGAAGAAACGAGAAACAGTGAGTAACACTGAATCATGACACCAGAAGAACAATACCTTATTTGTAAAAGAAGGGGAAAGATAAAGACATGAAATTATGTCATCATGTCATTCCAAACCCATATAAAGGAGATAATTAGCAGAATGTACACGCTGCCCTTTAACATGCAGTACAATATAAGTCTACAGTGACCAGTGAATATGAATGACTACAATTTGGGTCTGTTTCTCACATAAAAATACTGTATGACTTCAGAAGAACTCAGATGTCACATGAACTAGTTTCATGATACTTTTATGGTGTTTCTTGACAGCTGCTGGTCACTGTCTGCTTTCATTGTATGGAAAAGAGCAGCGTGAATATTCTACTAAACATCTGCTGTTGTGTTCCACAGAAGAAAGAAAGTTATACGGGTTTGGAACAGCATGAGGGTGAGTGAATGACATCCCTCTGAGAGAAGATTGAGTGTGAGTGTGTGTTGAATGAGTAAAGGTGTAGTGAGTTTTCTCATTATTAGCTCTGAAAGGAAGATTCTCATTAAAATTAGTCAGTTGTTGTAGCTTTTGTCATAACACGCAGATAAAGAGACAAACAGCCTCAAACACTTTAATCACGTTAACAGTCAAACGCCAGCACACTCAGTAAATCCATATCAGCATTTTTCACTGCAGCTGTATGAAACATAAATAGAGCACACATCTCCTCAACAACACACATGAATTGAGGGATCATTCATGTCTGGAGCACAAACACACTAAATGTTTAATACTCACTGTTAGGACTTCAAATCAATATGAACAACAGTAATAGTGCTTGACTTTCAAAACAACAGTAATGATGCATTCTGATCAATTCTATGGAATACATAAAGGCATATTATACTACAGCAGTCTGAAAGAACTCTGTTAAATCCAGGAACTAAAAATGCTTCAAGGAACGAAAACCGAAACAGTAACTGAAAATGGGAATGAACTCCCTTTCAATCGTTCCGGTTTGAAAACTTTTATTTTTAAATGCTAGTAACCGGTTAATTTCATTCCTATAATTTCTTGATGAAACCAAAGACCAAAGGGTTTCTCACAGTACATCTTCTGAATTACATCACTCCCTGTTGCCCGAAAAAATGAGTCTTCTCTCGTTTATAAGAACATAATATGCATGTGCTTTGATCCTGAAGGAAACCGCTGCATCACACGTTTCTTCAACTAACTGCACGTTGTGGATGAAGTCTTCCGTGACATACTGAAGACCTTTTTGACAACTACTGTATATATACGTAATTACTACATAAACTGTACATGCACGTTAATCAAGGAAAAAAAAAAACTAAATTATTCAAGTTTGTAGACAAACTTTGATATTGGCTTGACAAAGTTAGGGCATTGCTAGGTGTTCTGTGTGGTCGCTAGGGTGTTGCTAGGCAGTTGCTAGAGTGTTTTGGGTGGTTTCTAGGGTGTTCTGGGTGGTCGCTAAGGTGTTGCTAGGCATTTGCTAGAGTGTTCTGGGTGGTTGCTAGGGTGTTACTAGGTGGTTGCCAGGCATGGCTAGGGTGTTCTGGGTGGTTGCTAGGGTGTTGCTAGGCAATTGCATTTTCACATGCAAATGAGCTTTTGATTCGCTGCAAATGTTTGCCAGAAGTTTGCAGCTCTTCACCGGTAGTGGGGAACCTCCGGCAAACCTTTGGCAACAATGGTCAATTTGCCGCAAAACTCATTTACATGTGAAAATTATCAGTGGCAAATTTGCAGCAAGTTTTCGTTAAATTTGCCATGAACTCTCGATTTTCGGAAAGGGGATAGATAGATAGATAGATAGATAGACAGACAGATAGACAGACAGACAGATAGATAGACAGACAGACAGACAGACAGATAGATAGATAGATAGACAGATAGATAGATAGATAGACAGACAGATAGACAGACAGACAGACAGATAGATAGACAGACAGATAGATAGATAGATAGACAGATAGATAGATAGATAGATAGATAGATAGATAGATAGATAGATAGATAGACAGACAGATAGACAGACAGACAGACAGATAGATAGACAGACAGACAGATAGATAGACAGACAGACAGACAGACAGATAGATAGATAGATAGACAGATAGATAGATAGATAGACAGACAGATAGACAGACAGACAGACAGATAGATAGACAGACAGATAGATAGATAGATAGACAGATAGATAGATAGATAGATAGATAGATAGATAGACAGATGACAGACAGACAGACGGATGGATGGATGGATGGATGGCCAGATATATCTAAAATATTTTTAGGGATATATTGAATATTAAATATTAGTTTAGGGTCAGAAATTAAGCGGGGCTTGTTATGCCCTTGTAATGAATTCTTCTGTTTTTATTTGTAATATCTGATATAGTTATTAAAGTGACAGTTCACCCAAAAATGAAAGTTCTCTCACCACTTACTCACCCTCATGCCATCCCAGATGTGTCTGACTTTCTTTCTTCTGCTGAACACAAATGAAGATTTTTAGAAGAATATTTCAGCTCTGTAGGTCCATACAATGCAAGTGAATGGTAACCAGAACTTTGAAGCTCCAAAAAGCACATAAAGGCAGCATAAAAGTAATCCATACGACTCCAGTGGTTAAATTAACATCTTCTTAAGCAAGATGATCGCTCTGGGTGAGAAACAGATCAATATTTAAGTCCTTTTCACTATAACAGTTTACTTTCAGTCACTCTCCAATGTGCGTCCACGAGGGGACTTGGTTCATGCTGCCTCTCGTGTGACGTAATCACGTTGGCATATTCTGTTTCCCACCCAAAGCGATCGTATCGCTTTAGAAGACGTTAATTTAACCACTGGAGTCGTATGGATTACTTTTATGCTGCCTTTATGTGCTTCGGCCGGCCCTTCGGGAAAAGTCCCGGTTCTCCCGATGGCTAGTCCGCCCCTGAACATATGGGTCAAAAATTGCCCCTTAATGTAAATGTTAATTTCTGACGCTGGGCAACTGTATACTATGCTTGTTATAATTTCTATGCTGATACTTTCCCGACACAGGAAAACATTTTAATCACTTATTTTCAGGCAAGTCACTTATTCTGTGCTTGTTTTTCCAGACCAGGGCTGCATTTCCCAATAACAACTGATCTTAGTGGTTAAGAGCGTTTTCTACGAGCAATTTTACAAACGTTCGTTATTTATTAAGTGCGTTTCCCAAAATTGCACTTAACATGAACATATGAGGATGCGCTTTAAGTGCTACTTAAGAGAGTCACTGTGCATGTGACCATATAGTGCTGTTCATCATTGTAAAATCATTATATTTATGCATAACTTTACAATCATTTGTAATTTACCTCAACCTAATTAACTGCATATTTACATATTGTTTTTACAATTATTTTGTGCAGAATGATCTTTTTCTTTTAAACAATCTGCTTCCATAATCAGGTGTGCATTTGTAATATCTCGCTTTCACAAATTCCTCTCGATATAAAAGCTTCCAGGATTAGTGAAGACAGTGGAGGCCCTGTGTTATCCTGCTAATTACAAGTTTTAGTTGAATATTACGTGTTAACGCGGAGCGCAAAATAAGGAGGCGTTTGGAAGATGCGCTTTAGGAACGTTCAAAAATAAAGTGGAGGTCTGCTTTTTACTCCTAAAGTGATAACGGTGACAGTAATGCTGCATGTGCGGTGCTACTACACAACTTGTAGTGCTGCCGAGAGAGTCTTTGGGTGTCAGAGAGGAAGAGGAGAAGAGGATGAAAGTGTCTGCCAAATTAATAAATGTAAATGTATGATGATGAGCAAATATGTATGGACGTTTTTAATGCACAGCAGCAAGTTAATGGTTTTTTCTTCTCTCTCTATTAATTTATACAGTCGTCTGCATCAATAATGCCACCACTTTGTTGTTACCAACTAGTCCTCACAAATAACTTTATTTGTTCACTAATTATCTATTCATCCATTTAGACTATCTATTTTATGCATTTCATTATTATTATTATTATTATTATTATTATTATTATTATACTTGTCAGTTAAATAAAACACATATATCCTGATATTAAAGTCTCAGCATAAAGTGTAGCTTTTGGTATTTAAATTGTATTCCATGTAATTTCGCGTTTGTCCTGCAGGTGTCTGCATAAGTCTGTGTCCTAACAATGCTTTTAGCACTGTACGAGTACTCCAGAGCAATCGTAAATCTACGAGCATTTTCAAGCACTACTTATGTAACGATGCTTTTAGCGCTGTACGAGTACTCCAGAGCAATCGAAAATCTACGAGCATTTTCAAGCACTACTTATGTAACGATGCTTTTAGCGCTGTACGAGTACTCCAGAGCAATCGAAAATCTACGAGCATTTTCAAGCACTACTTATGTAACGATGCTTTTAGCGCTGTACGAGTACTCCAGAGCAATCGTAAATTTACGAGCATTTTCAAGCACTACTTAAGTAACGATGCTTTTAGCGCTGTACGAGTACTCCAGAGCAATCGTAAATCTATGTTCATTTTCAAGTACTACTTTAGTAACGGTGCTTTTAGCACTGTACGAGTACTCCAGAGCAATCATAAATCTACGAGCATTTTCAAGCACTACTTAAGTAACGATGCTTTTAGCGCTGTACGAGTACTCCAGAGCAATCGTAAATCTACGTTCATTTTCAAGTACTACTTTAGTAACGGTGCTTTTAGCGCTGTACGAGTACTCCAGAGCAATCGTAAATCTACGAGCATTTTCAAGTACTACTTAAGTAACGATGCTTTTAGCGCTGTACGAGTACTCCAGAGCAATCGTAAATCTACGAGCATTTTCAAGCACTACTTAAGTAACGATGCTTTTAACGCTGTACGAGTACTCCAGAGCAATCGTAAATCTACGAGCATTTTCAATCGTAAATCTACGAGCATTTTCAAGTACTACTTAAGTAACGATGCTTTTAGCGCTGTACGAGTACTCCAGAGCAATCGTAAATCTACGAGCATTTTCAAGCACTACTTAAGTAACGATGCTTTTAGCGCTGTATGAGTACTCCAGAGCAATCGTAAATCTACGAGCATTTTCAATCGTAAATCTATGAGCATTTTCAAGCACTACTTAAGTAACGATGCTTTTAGCGCTGTACGAATACTCCAGAGCAATCGTAAATCTACGAGCATTTTCAATCGTAAATCTACGAGCATTTTCAAGTACTACTTAAGTAACGATGCTTTTAGCACTGTACGAGTACTCCAGGGCAATCGTAAATCTACGAGCATTTTCAAGTATTACTTAAGTAACGATGCTTTTAGTGCTGTACGAGTACTCCAGAGCAATCGTAAATCTACGTTCATTTTCAAGTACTACTTTAGTAACGGTGCTTTTAGCGCTGTACGAGTACTCCAGAGCAATCGTAAATCTACGAGCATTTTCAAGTATTACTTAAGTAACGATGCTTTTAGCGCTGTACGAGTACTCCAGAGCAATTGTAAATCTACGAGCATTTTCAATCGTAAATCTATGAGCATTTTCAAGTACTACTTAAGTAACGATGCTTTTAGCACTGTACGAGTACTCCAGAGCAATCGAAAATCTACGAGCATTTTCAAGTACTACTTAAGTAACGATGCTTTTAGCGCTGTACGAGTACTCCAGAGCAATCGAAAATCTACGAGCATTTTCAAGCACTACTTAAGTAACGATGCTTTTAGCGCTGTACGAGTACTCCAGAGCAATCGAAAATCTACGAGCATTTTCAAGCACTACTTAAGTAACGATGCTTTTAACGCTGTACGAGTACTCCAGAGCAATCGTAAATCTACGAGCATTTTCAATCGTAAATCTATGAGCATTTTCAAGTACTACTTAAGTAACGATGCTTTTGGGAAACGGCCGCAAAACTAAAATGAATCATATGTTGGATTCTGTGATCTACTTAGGCTTATTATGCTTTTGGGAAATGAGGCTCAGGTTGCTTGTTTCTCATGTTACATCTGGCAAAATCGCAGCTGGTTTAAGGGTGATTATATGCTGTTTTCCGCACAGAGTACTGTCATTTGAAAAAGAACATTATTAACCGTTCATTTATTTACAACCCCAATTCCGAAAAAGTTGGGACAGTATGAAAAAAGCTAATAAAAACAAAATAGAGTGATTTGTAAATAATATTCACCCTTTGCTTTATTGAAAGCACTACAACAACACATTATATGATGTTTTTCCTTGTGAATTTCATTGTTGTTTGAATTTCAAATCAGTTGATTGCAACATGCTCCAAAAAAGTTGAGACAGGGGCAATTTAAGACTAATAACAATTTTTGACAAGTTGAAATAAGGCGATGTGAAACAGGAGATGTTAAACAGGTGAGACAAGCGTATATAAGGAGCCTCCAAAACAGCCTAGTCCTTCAAGATCAAAGATCATTTGAGACTTGTCAATTTGCCAACAGATGTTTCAGCAAATAATCCAGCACTTTGAGAACAATGTTCCCCAAAGACAAATTGAAAGCATTTGGGGCATTTCACCCTCTACAGTGCACAATCTAGTTAAAAGATTCAAGGAATCTGGTCAAATCTCGGTGCGTAAAGGGCAAGACGAAAACCACTTCTGAATGCGCATGATCTCTGATCCCTCTGACGTCACTGTCTTAAAAAACATCATCTGTAATAGATATCATGAACATGGGCTTGGGATTACTTTAGTAAACCTTTGTTAGTCAACACCATTCGCCGCTGGGTGTATCAGTGCCCATGGCATGGGTAACTCGCACATCTGTGAGGGCACCATTAATGCAGACAGATATGTAAAAATTTTGGACCAACATATACTGCCATCCAGCACCATCTTTTCCAGAGATGTCCCTGCATTTTCCAGCAGGACAACTTCAAATCACATACTGCCCAGATTACAAGTGCATGTCTGTGTAAGCAGAGAGTGCGGGTGCTAGATTGGCATGCCTGCAGTCCTGAACATCTCCAGTTGAGAATGTGTGGTACATTATGAAGCGCACAATACGGCAACGAAGACCTCGTATAATTGAGCAGCTGAAGACCTGCATAATGGATGAATGGGGGAAAATTCCACTTTTAAACTTAACAAACTTCAGTCTCTTCAGTGCCTAAATGTTTAATACATGTTATTAGAAGAAATGGTGATGTTTCACAGTGGTAAACACTCGACTGCCCACCTTTTTTGGAGCATGTTGCAATCAACTGATTTGAAATTACTGTACATTTAAAAATAAACAATGAAATTCACAAGGTGAACATCATAAAATGTGTAGTTGCAGTGCTTTCAATATAGCAAAGGGTGAATATAATTTACAAATCACTCCTTTTCGTTTTTTCGTACTGTCCCAGCTTTTTTGGAATTGTTATAGTTCTAACCGCTTATCATTTAGAAAGGAGGCTACGAATAGCTGGAACTGAACCCCAAAAATACAGTTTCTGCTCCGAACGAACCCAGATGACAAACATATTGTTTTTAGTCCCTGGTTAAAGAACAGAATACCACATTCACAATACATACTGTACTTTCACTCTGTGTTTTTGAATACTACACACAACAGATCGCTGTACACGTCCTGTTCAGCATCACTGACATGTGAAAATGAGTTGCTGACAATGTGATGGTCACACAACACTGCACTTTACACACACACACACACACACACACACACACCACACACACACATACACATATTTTAATGTTTGAGACAGAAATCATTCCATGAAACAGGAAGTCAAACAACCAGCTCTGTTATCACATACATAACAAAATAAGTGACATTAAATGAGAATAATTGGGAAAGCAAAAGGAGACCTGCTGAAGTCCAGTTTCTCAGATGTTTCTTTTGAGAAAAAATATCACATCAATGTCTCAAACTGTGCTAAAATTTGCGAGTACACTAAAGTCTGCAATCAGAAGTCTCAATATGAACTCAAACATAAATTCTCACTAGAGCAAATTATCTGAGCTATACTATCTTCTACATTCATTTTATGGCTTGATACTCTTCCTGTATGAAACAATTGACTTTTGTGTCTATTTTAATTTTTCAAATGGAATTTTTGTAGAAAAATTGAAGACTTAAATGTAACATAAACTATTGCATTTTTAGTCTTGCATTGATTCACCGATCCCTAATTTTGACTAGTCGATTAGTCATCCAGAAAGTCGTCAACTACTCAACAAGTCAATGTTTACCTAATGTAACCAACTAACCACGTGCCGTATCAGACGTTGATTATAATGTGCTTTGTAAACAAAGAACGCTTTAGTAATTCCAAATACATTTGGAGACTGCTGGTTACTATGCAAAACTAGAGTATTTGCATTTCATTATTATAATATTATTACAAGTACAAGATTAGAGTGCAAATTCATACTGTAGATATGATTTAAAGGATTAGTTCACCCAAAAATGAAAATTCAGTCATTGTTTACTCACCCCTGTGTTGTTATAACCCTATATGACTTTCTTTCTTTTTCTGAACACAAAGGGAGAAATTGTGAATAAATGTTGTGCTCAGTGATGTCATACAATGGCAGTTTATGGTGATCACCTCTTCAAGCTTCAAAAGAACACAAAAGTATAATTCAGAAGTCTAATAAATTATTCATGAGACTCATGATTGTTATGAAAGCATACGATAAGATTTGGTGAGAAACAAACTGAAATCTGATGTATTATTTAGTGAAAATGTTCACTGACCGTTGATCTCCTGTGTGCGTTCATGATAGGACACGAGAGCAACAGTTCACGCAGACCCCTCGCAACATTGGGGCGTTGAAACAAAAACTCGTTTTGTTTATCTAAAAACAGGTCCTCCACAGTGATAGTGACAACAGAACACAACACAGCTACACAAAACAGAGAACAGAACTTACTAAACATGTCTGAAGAGTTTGTAGTTGAAGAATTTATGCATTTCTATGTCCAGCCTTATTTTTTGGAAAGCTTTTTGGCTGGTGCCAGTACATAGCAGATGGAGTAACCCGCGCAATGCCAAAAATAGAAAACAAGCAATCGATAGAGTGTACCGTCGCTCATCACTGCTGGTTAAGACAAAAACTCTGATTAACATAGAAAATATACCTTTTATCATGTGTCGTTTGCCGTCAGGTTAGGACACAGTGTGACTGTGGCTGCCTGTAGCCTCCTCTATGTTTCTGTTTGATTTCCGAGATTTCTGAGAAAAAAAATAAGGCTGGGCATAGAAATGCATCAATTCTTCGACTACAAACTCGACTTGAAATGCAACAACTTTATTCTCAAAGTTTAATGAGTTTATTCTAAACATTTTATTTAAACTTTTTTCTTGAAATTGAACGAGTTTTTTTCTCAAAACTCAATGACTTTATTCTTAAAGTTTAATGAGTTTATTCTTAACAATTTATTTAGACTTTTTTTTCTTGCAGTTAAATCTCATATTATAATTACTTTAATATCAAGATATTTTCATTTTTTTATTTTTGCTTGGCCTTAATCCTCTTCCGTAGACTGCTGATAAGTTGACTACATTTCTGGAGGACTAATTGATTAGTAAAAATTAGTAGTTGTGCAAGCTCTACTATCAACCCTTCTGTGACACTATATGCACTGTTTGTTTTTTTTTTGGGGGGGGGGGGGGGGGGGTTCTCCCCCTTTCCAGTTTGGAATGCCCAGTTCCCAATGCGCTCTAGGTTCTCATGGTGGAGTAGTGACTCATCTCAATCTGGGTGGCGGAGGATGAATCTTAGTTGCCTCCACATCTGAGACTATCAATCCGTGCATCTTATCACGTGGCTTGTTGAGCGTGTTACCGCGGAGACCTAATGCTTGTGGAGGCTTCACGTTATTCTCTGCGGCATCCATGTACAACTCACCATGCACCCCACCAAGAGTGAGAACCACATTATAGTGACCATGAGGAGGTTAACCCAACGTGACTCTACCCACCCTAGCAACCGGGCCAATGGGTTGCTTAGGAAGCCTGACTGGATTCATTCAGCACACCCTGGATTCGAACTCACGACTCCAGTTGTAGTAGTCAGCGTCTTTACTTGCTGAGCTACCCAGGCCCCCCAGCACTGCACTGTTTGTCATTTGGATGTTAAAGCGCTGTGTGATATGTGTATGAGGATGTGCAAGTCATATGGAATGCTCATTATGAGCTCATATCTGAACCATAAAAAAGCTTGAGTTCTTCAGTCATCATCAGATTTTTATCTGGAATACAGATCCGGTGCGGTGGCAGCTGCTCTGCATGCAAACTGGGGAAAATTCAGCCGGAGAGCCGTAATTACGCCAGCCTAAAGGTGAATTTAAAAAATGACTCTCAGTGTGACATCACTCATGGTCGCTGTTGTCAGGGACGCCCAGGGTCTCATGGCAGGATGGGTAACGGGATGAAAGCATTTCATTTTTATCTTGGCTCAGTCATGGCTAAAGAGATTATTTATTACTCATCAAGTATACGGTCTGGAGGCTTTCTGCTCCGAGGGATTCAGAGAGATCGGAGAATTCATAAAAACACAGTCAACGTCACCGTGAAGCTTCAAGAGCAGCTAAAAGGGCTTCAGAAATCAGATTCAGAGAATATTAGGAATAGATGATGACCTGTATGAAAGAAAAATCCCAAATAAGATCTTTTTAATTTCTCCGTTGTTTCTCCTAGCAACAAGATTAAATGAATAGCAAATGGAGATTTTAGTCTCCTGTTTCTCAGATGTTTCTCTTGAGAAAAAGATCTCAACAATGTCTCAAACTGAGCTCAGGTTTGCCAAGACTCCAAAGTCAGTAATCGTAAGTCTTAATATGAACTCAAATATTTCTCATCAAATTCTTCCAAGAGCAAATGATCTGAGCTATGCTATCTTCTACATTCATTTAATAGCTCTGTACTCATACTATATGTCAACAATTGACTCATTTGTGTCTAAAGAGAATTTTAATAGAAA
Source organism: Myxocyprinus asiaticus (assembly GCF_019703515.2). Classification (NCBI taxonomy): domain Eukaryota; kingdom Metazoa; phylum Chordata; class Actinopteri; order Cypriniformes; family Catostomidae; genus Myxocyprinus; species Myxocyprinus asiaticus. Next base: position 1,021,539 of record NC_059352.1, read on the forward strand.
CATCTGAGGCTTTGAATACATCATAAATGAGAACTCCATTAAATCTAGTGAGCTATAAAAGCAAAATACGAGCAATGGAATTTCCTCTAAGACTAAACGAGTGCAGACCTAAAGAAAAAACAATCAAATAGAGTCATGTTCATTGCATTTTGTGCTACTGCAGACACTATTGATATCTTGAATGCCAAAGATTCCTAAAGAACATGGTGGAAATTCAATATGGATCCTAATTAGAACATAGAGTTTCATACAAGACAGAAATATCAACACATATTGACACACAGCCAATGACCATGAAAGTTTCAGGAGTAGCAGAAACTAAAGCTCGGCCTTAAGAGGAATTATAGAGACAAAGTTTAAATGTCAAACAAACATGACACAGAGCAGAAATGTAAATGGTAAATGACATGCATATTCCGCTTTGAGTGTAATCCAAACAAATTGCCAAACTCTGTCACATAATATTTGGATTTCTTTCCTACAAAATGATCTGAATTCATTAACACATTAACTTCAAAAACATGATGAGATTCATCAAGATTCATTATTGACAGCCTTATATGTGTGTGTACACTTATAAATATTATTAATATTCAATTATCAGTTGAATTTTCAACAGTGATTTTTACCACTAATCACAAAGAAACTATGTCTATATTCAGCTCTTTTTCTGGAACAAGTACAAGTATTTTTAAAGTAATCCTATAAGACCTGGACCAATTTAGTTCCTAGCATGTGAGCTGGTCTGAAACTTCAGAATTAGATTTGCATGCTGAAGTTCAGCGAATAAACAGGTGCATTCGATGGAGTAAGTGAGATAATACAATCAGTCTGTTCTGAGATTATTTATATGTCCTGTTAACGCATAGAGTGTCCATAAAGACATCTGCTGAAATCTGATCAAGACTTAGAAGAGCATCACCTTTCAAAGTGTTTGTTAGCCAAGCGCGAGCTACAGTCATTGAGAGTAAAAAGTGCATTATGTCTCAGATCTACTCTTACTGTACATCTCATAATGGAGGCGATTACACTGTCTAGTAGAGTTGGGGTACACGAGTTTGGACTTGGACTCGAGCCTTTGGGACTCAGGATTTTTTGATGAGAATTCAACAGAAATGTATGAACACATCTCTGTCTGCATGTAGCTGTATTAGCCCCTGAAGTCGTAGATGTAGCCAGAGTTGTTTCACTGTGTTTAAGCAAACACACACACGCACATATGCACGTGCACAGGCACACTCATCAGTCAACCAATACACTTGAATGTTACTACAGATACTACTGTATAATATCGACTACCGAGGTGGCTGGCATGAAGAAAACATAAAGACGGTATGTTTCCAATGTAATAGAAACTAAACAAGGCAGTTTCACACGACACGGGACCTCACAACTGGTCAAATTGCATGTGGCGTTTGTGCAGCCATGCTCGCATTGCAGTTTCATCGTGGTTCAATCAAGAACTTCAATGAGTCAAGTCACCCATATCATGTCTCTCACAGTTTACTAAAAACAGCATATTGAAATAAAAATACATACAAATAGTATTAATATTGGATATTAAGTCTTTTTAGGCATAATGTATCTACACATGTAGGCTTCTGTAGTCTCTTGTGGTCCACGCAGTGTTGTCAACTTAAATTGGTCCATAATAACTTGATGAATTAACTGTGTAACTTGTTAAATAGTTGAGGGAAAAAAGCACTATTGCTAAAGCAGACAGCAACTCTAAACAGATAAACAGCACCTATTTATTATTGACTGACTATTTTCAAAGCATTGACGAGCTGCTTAAAATAGATTCTTTTACAGCATTTGTCCAACATTCACAACATTCAACCATGCACAATAAAATATTAGGGTATTTTGGGCAGTGAAATGTTTTGTTTATAATTCAATTATAGACTATAAAATAAATGTATTATTTGATTACAGAGTTTGTGTATGAAGCTAAACTTATGGTTATGTTATGACGTTTTTATTTTAAATGTTTATTTTATTTCATTTTTATTGTAAACCACCAGGTAACTTATGCATGTCTTTTTTTAGCCTATATCTTTTGAAGGACAATTCTGTTAAATTTATGACTCAAAATTATTATTCTCTATGTTTTCGCGGTTAAAGAAAAGCTCCATGAAATTTTCTTTGGTTGGTATTTAAAGATTTCAGACTGATTGCAGACCAACGCGGCTGCTGCTCAAGCAAATATCAATTATTATTTTTATTTTTTATCTTCTGTGGCAGCAGCTGCGAGACGCATACGGACGCATCAAGGATTTAGGTACACGAGCAGCACACAGAACTGCCCTGCATTGTGTGGTTTTCCGCAAATTAACTAGAAAATCATGTCCGTGACCACATGGCCCTAATATTATCAGTGGGCTTATCCAGTGTTTTTGGATGTAGCATTTGCAGTGAAATCGTGAAACGTAACTTCTCAGCAAGTGCTAGTTACAACTGTGTTGACTCATTTGTACAGTATGTATTTTCACAAATCAGTCGGCAGATAGAGAAAAAAGATTCAGAAAGAAATCTCAGTATAGACTATTATTTCTTTAGATAGGGATAATTTTAAATAAAACTAAATTTTGTCTTCATACATCTAAAGCATACCCTTTATTCTGAAACCACTTTAAAGTTCAGCAGGATACTAATCATAAAATGCATATATGAAATGCAACAGAGGTATTTTTGTTACATTTATATTGACAAACTGTTTTTCTTAGTTGTGAAGTTTACAATAAGCTTAAAATATTGATGTTGGGTTTACGGTTACAATTTTAATTCAGATTCATGAACAGATTCATTCGGACTCGGACTCGACTCAGCCTGTTATGAACTCGGTCTTGAGTACGACTCGGCCGCTTTTGGATTCGGACTCAACTCAGACTCGATTGTTTAAAGAATCGGACTTGACTCAGACTCGACTAAGGTGGACTCGAACCCAACACTACTGTCTAGAAGAATAGAGTCCCACCCAGACCTAAAATATATGATGACTCCTTAAGATTCCTGGCTAAATTAAGGGCTGGCTAAACGTTGAAAAGTCAAGATTGGAAACCTGAGTTCAGTGCCTCTAAACTGATTTAACTTCAGGACTTTTACCTTGGACATCATGTGGCGACCCAACAGAGTACCAAAATTGAATTTCGATGGGATCACCACATAATTCACCACAGATAACACATTGTGGTAGACTCAATGAAAATATGTGGTGCTTGCCCATGCAAAAGTTGCCCAATCATGTAAGGGTGTTCTTACTGGTTTCTAGGTTGTTGCTATTGGTTGTTTGCTGGTTCAAGTAATTTAAAACCATGTCTGTAGAATAAACAGTGCAGGACAAGTAACAAGTTAAATATGTAGGGTTACAGGCTTGTTCAAACCTTCAGTTTGTTCAATGCCTTTGTAAACACCACTAAAGTGAAATGTATTCAGTCAGTTTAGTGTGTTTGGGGGAAAGCATTTTGATGGTAGAAAGAAAGAAAGCACAGGACTCTGGTTAAGTTGTTTATGGTCAAATCTTGTGCTTGAGCTTTGGAGGAGAGCTCCGGCTCGATTTCTGGCTTGATTCACCTCTGTGGCCCTGAAGGACTCTACAGATAATGCACGTTCTCTTCACAGCACCCCAGAGAATACACTCCACAGTTACAGACCACCAAGATGGAGTAACTTCATGGGCCATAGATCACCGGCACACACACCCATCCCACAGGAGCCTGACAAGAGCTGAAGAGAATCATCTTTACAAACGAAACCCACAGCGATCCATCATTCAGAGAATGAAGAAAGAGAAAGAGAGAGGTAAAAATAGCTGGGAGTCACTGTGTCTACACTGCAAGCGATTGAAGCAACAAAACTGGAATGCAGCTAATATAATCAACAAACTGTCTATACTGTAAGCAATCTAGGCAACAAAACTGGAATACTGCTGTTAGAATAAAAACTGTATACATTGCAAGCAAACAATGCAACAAAACTGGAACGCTGCTGTTATAATAAAAAAATTGATGCACTGCAAGCAGTATATGCAACAAAACTGGAATGCTGCTGATATATTTAACAAAACTGTATAAACTGCAAGCAAACAATGCAACAAAACTGGAATACTGCTGTTATAATAAAAACAAACTGTATACTGAAAGCAAACTATGCAACAAAACTGGAATACTGCTGTTATAATAATAATAATAAAAAAAACTGTATACACTGCAAGCAAACTATGTAGCAAAACAGGAATGCTGCTGTTATAATCAACAAAACTGTATAAACTGCAAACAAAAAATGCAACAAAACTGGAATACTGCTGTTATTATCAAGAAAACTATATACACTACAAACAAACAATGCAATAAAAATCGAACGCTGATGTTATTATCCACAAAACTGTATAAACTGCAAGCAAACAATGCAACAAAACTGTAACGCTGATGTTATAATCTTCAAAACTGTATACAATGCAAGCAAAAAATGCAACAAAACTGGAATACTGCTGTTTCAGGTGGGGCAGAGCCTGAGGCGCCACGTTGAGAGGGCTCGAGCCCTGAATTCGTGTCCGTGCTGAGTCTGGGGACATCGAAGCACTTACCTGGCTCTGGATACCCACCATAGGACCGGTCAGGGACGGGGGAGGAGGGAAATTGTCCTCGTTGTCCATCAAAACCGCCCTGGCATGGGTGCGTTTGTGCCACAGCTGTGTGTGCAGGGGCGGGGGGCCCGCCTCCGGAGTGCCATGCCTGCCGTAAAGGTGCGGTGTCCGGCGGTCGTGATAATGGCAGCCGTAAACACCGGATGTGTGACCCAGGGAATGAGGAAACCGCTCTTTTCTTGACAATGTGGGTACCGCAGCCCTTTGGGCATGCAGCAAAATCAAAAGAAATGGAAACAAAAGATTTTCCTCCCAGCCCTCCACCGGGGGATGGAGTGGTCTGCTTACCACCTCCAATGCAGTGGGTCTCCATGTCCCTGGGTCGCCCATCTCAGGGGCGCGTCGAAGCCTTCCTCGGGTTCTTGGCTGTGGGCCGTGAGATGGAGGGCGTCTACTTCCTGTGGGTGGCTCCACGCCGAGGCCGCGCCGCCGGTGTTTTTGCCGCAGGGGGACGCCCTTGGCGACGTGCAGACGGGGTGCGGTATCTTGATCCGCACCAGGGCAGGATGTGCTGAATAGCCTCTGTCTGCTTCTTAACCGCCAAGCAATCAGCTGGGCAAAGTCCTCGATGGTGTCACCGAATAGGCCAACCTGGGAGATGAGGGCGTCAAGGAACCGTACCTTGTCAGCCTCCCACATCTCGACCAGGTTGAGCCAAAGGTGGCGTTCCTGGACCACGAGGGTGGACATCGCCTGTCCGAGAGTCCGCGCCATGACCTTCGTCACCCGGAGAGCGAGATCGGTCACCGAATGCAGCTCCTGCATCAAGAACTACCCACGTGCAGTTCTTTTAGCACCTTGGCTTGGTGCACTTGCAGGAGAGCCAAAGCATGCAGGTGCACCGCAACCGCCTTATCGACCTGGGGAATCGCCGAGTACCCCCTGGCAGCCTCAGCGTCGAGGGCAGTGAGAGCGGAGGAGCTGAGAGACTGGGTCCAGGCAGTGAAAGGTGCCCACCACGACCTCATAAGCTCCTCATGCACCTCCGGGAAGAAAGGGACCGGGGCGGGGCGCAGCCGTGAGCGGCGCTCTGAGCCCAGCAACCAATTGTCAAGCCGCAAGGGTTCAGGGGGGAGTGGAGGGTTCCACTCCAGCCCGACGCTCGCAGCCACCCAGGCAAGCATGGCTGCCAGCTCCGCGTCGGCCTGTGACTGGGCGACCACACCCAAAGGTGGGAGCCCAGCCGAGTCCTCAGCGTCAGACTGGATGAGCCCGCTGTCCGATGCTGTGATCGACAGTACATCCTCTTTGCGAACCCCGAATGAGACCGCGAACTCGCCCTGAGACGAGCTGGCGGTCCCATCCCAGAACTCGATCAGGGCGAACAAGCGTGCTGAGGAATGGGAGGTCCGTGGGGGATTACCCCGCAGAGCAGCTCCCATTGGGATCTCCAAATCGTTCCCAGTGCTAACTGACATGGCCTCATACCCATAGGCAGAAGGACCAAGGAGGGGAGCCGCTGGGGTGGCTTTCCCTTTGAAGAAAGAAAGCCGCGACTGCAATGTTGCCATGGTCATGTTCTCGCAGTGAGGACATGACCCGTCCATGAACACTGTCTCCATGTGGGTAGCACCCAAGCACGTAAGACAGCGATCGGGGCCGTTGGAAGCGGAGAGGTAACGACCGCAACTAGGAATTAAACACAAACGGAAAGCCATTTTAAAAAGACGCTCTCCGTGAGTGCCACTCTTTTAGAAGGGAAAATATACTCTTTTAGCTGCTGAAGTGCCCAGGGGCGTTCTCTGCACTTGACCAGTGCACGAGGGGGAGAAACCACTGTAATGCACAATTAAATCCAACAGCTTTCGAGATGAATGGATCAGCAGAGTAATTCAGCTCACTGAATACAACCGCTCGGCTCCGAAGAGAAAAAGAGTGGTTGGGAGCCAGCTCCTTTTATACCCGTATATCCGGGGGAGTGGCATGCAAATTCCACTTGCCAATTCCCATTGGCCTTTTCTCAAAGATCAGAGGTGTTTGGGGCTCCCAAGGGTGACCCCTAGTGTCACTACATCGACACAACGTCGAGTGAGTGACAGACAGGGAACTGGAATACTGCTGTTCTAATCAACAAAACTGTCTACACTACAAGCAAACAATGCAACAAAACTGGAACACTGCTGTTATAATCAACAAAACTGTCTACACTATAAGCAAACAATGCAAAAATCTGGAATACTGCTGTTATAATCAACAATTTACAACTCTCTTTGAAAATTAATGACTTGGTGGCTTTGTCGCTTCAAATAACTTGTCTACACTAAAAGTGCATGACTTCCACAAATGAATATGCCTTCACACTAATTTGCAGCAACAAAGTGGCCAGAATTCATTAATTTTCAATGAGAGTTGATTTGAGGCAACATGAGCGACAGTGACTTGGCAACCTTTAGAGATTAAATCGCTGTCAGTTAAACATCCGTGGAGGTTGCCAAGTCGCTGTGCCACTGGTCGCTAGTAGGCATTTCCACTCAACTGCAGTATCCAATGGATTCAATGGCGGTGGATCAAATGAGCTCCACTGTCTGCACTCCCATTGGTGGTCACTGCATCATGTCACTACTCATTTGCATAAAGATAAACTCTTAAACCACAAACTCTCATTGAAAATGAATGACTTTTGGTTGCTTTGTTACTGTAAATCTCTGTCAGTGGGAATGCAACTTCATTCCGAGAAATAGACATAATCTACAAAGTTGTCTATACTGCACGTGTGACTTCCAGGAATCATAATAGTCACTTGATGCTTGCGGTGTACACTGGTGTTAGTGTGTGTGTGTGTGTGTGGTGAGGCAGCATCTTCTTTACATGCAGGACAGCAGGCAATGCATCAAAAGATGACAGATCCCCCATTCTTCTTTAAATAAGAGTGCTGGGCGGGGAGTTCTAGCTGGGCCGTAACTTTAATCATTCATCTAAATAAGAGCTGCACTACTGCAAGTCTCGCGCTCTGAGCCACCGTTGGCACACCACCGGGCTGGCAGGAATCACAAGTGACGGCGCTCCAGCGCATTTCTCATTTGTAAACATGTAAACATAAATTTGAGTCAGATTGGTGACGGGCGACCGAGCCCTCCACAGATTTATGTATTGAGTGAGTTTTAAAATTCAGACAGGTGGGGGGCCGAGACGGAGAAGTATCCCGTGTTTAAGATGAGCGACACTAAGCGACAGTGATTGATGCCCTCTCCACTCCCGCTGTGAGAGAAATCCACAGAAAAATAGACGAAATAAAAAAGGAATAACGCAAACACAGACAGCAGGGAGGGAGAGAGCAAAGAGCTGTCTACATAATGAAAAGAGGAGGGGAGGAGAACAAACCCACAGGAGACGCAGAGGAGCGATTGAGGAGGCAGTTGGTGAGTGCCAGATTCCAGACGGAATGGTTGGGAGGAATCTAGAAGGTTAGAGGGGTGACAGGAGGAGAAAATTATGGAAGGATGACAAACACACAGAGAGGAATATGGCAGGGTTGTCAATGCAATGGAGACTGAATGGTTTTGATGCAGATTCTTCGTGCCCTCATTAGTAGGAGAGTAGCGTGACAGACAGACTGCTACTGATTGCGATTCGACCCCTATCTACGGTGCTTGGTCTACTCTAACTTTACCAAACTAGTGCCCTCTGGTCATGGGTGCTGTTGTTCACCCAAGGTTGGCTGATACAACCTTGTACACATTAAAACATTTCTTTGTTTTTATGATCTTTCATCAAAATATATGGCATTCATTTTCAGCTGACGTCACCTAGTGCTATTATTTTTTAACCCCTCCCTTCAGCCACAAAAGAAGTTATTTTATGCTGGTACTGTAGTGACGGTGCTTTAAAGGGAAATGTATTTAGAGAGGCCAAGTTCTTCTTTCAAAACTAGTAGTAATAGGCTTTTAGCTTACGTATGTGTGGTTTCTTTTTAGGTCATCTATATTCTAGTGTTCACATAAAAAGTGACAAAGGAACTTTAAACAGATATACGCCTTCAAAATGTTCATTTTTCCTTAGGGAAAGCAGAACAAAAATATTGATGACTCATCTTGCACTCAAAAGCATATCAAAATACTGTCCAATAAATGGTCTCTAGAATGATAGTGCTCCTCCCCCTTATATTACCTGCCACTAACTAGCATTAGGAAGTCACAAATCATGGTTCAAGGCTGTGATGTAACCTGAAGCATACTGACTGTTTGAAAAAACAGATGAACCCTTTAATATGTCTAATTCCAAATTCAATATGAAATTACAAAACAGAAAGGAAAACTTACTAAAATGTCATTATTAATGTTATGTCAATCAATTATTTATTTCAATAAATTTTTATTTATTTATATATGTATTTGTAATATAGATATATGTAAATAAAAACTATATAACTTCTAACAAGTTTACTATAAATATAACTATTAACCTGGCACAGTTAGCATTATATATATATATATATATATATATATATATATATATATATATATATATATTAGTATGTACAGTAGAGGCCAAAAATATTGCCACCCTTGGTAAATATTATTAAATAAATATTTTTCTCCAAAATGCATTGGCCATAATTATTGGCACTATTTGCAGCCTCCCTTTGCCAAGATAACAGCTCTGAGTCTTCTCTTATAATGCCTAATGAGGTTGGAGAACACATGAAGGGATCTGAGACAATTCCTCCATACAGAATCTCTCCAGATCCTTCAAATTCTCTTCAGTTCACCCCACAAATTTTCTATGGGGTTCAGGGGGGACTGGGACGGCCATGGCAGAACCTTGATTTTGTGGTCAGTGATCCATTTTTGTGTTGATTTTGATGTGTGTTTTGGATCATTGTCCTGCTGGAAGATCCAACCAGGGCCCATTGTAAGCTTTCTGGCAGAGGCAGTCAGGTTTAGATTTTTTATCTGTTGGTATATGATAGAGTCCATGATGCCATCTCTGTGTGCACCAAACCCATCTCTGGTGTTTGCTGCCAAAAAGCTCTTTTTGTGTTTCATCTGACCATAAAACCCGGTCGCATTTGAAGTTCCAGTAGTGTCTGGCAAACTGAAGATGCTTGAGTTTATTGTTGGATAAGAGCAGAGGCTTTTTTTCTTGAAACCCTCCCAAACAATTTGTGGTAATGTAGATGATGTCTGAATTATTATTATTATTATTATTATTTTTTTTGAAAAATAAAATGGACTTTCTGACCCCAAGACCCAACTAATTTCTTCAATTCTCCAGCTGTGATCCTTGGAGATTCTTTGGCCACTTGAGCCATCCTCCTCACTGTGCATGGAGACAATATAGACACACGTCCTCTTCCAGGCCGTTTCTTAAGATCTCCAGTTGATTGGAACTTGTTAATTATTGCCCTGATGGTGGAAATGAGCATTTTCAATGCTTTGGCTATTTTCTTATATCCACTTCCCATTTTGTGAAGCTCAACAACCTTTTGCCGCACATCAGAACTATATTTTTTAGTCATGGCTGAACAATTTCATGTTCCTAGTCACTCAGGTGCACTAAAATTTTTTAAATATGAATGGGAATATACTTCAGATATATTTTACTCATAAGAATTTCTAGGGGTGCCAATAATTGTGGCCAACATGTTTTGGAGAAAAATATTTACTTAATAATAAGATATTTCCCCACTTTCAAATTGTTTTACTTCAATTAAAGGTTAGATTTTTGTGAATTTTCTGAATGAAAGATGAAAAAGATTTTTTTTTTCACAGCCTTCTTTGCTCATATTTACCAAGGGTGCCAATAGTTTTGGCCCCGACTGTATTTATCTGTATTTATATATATACTGTATATATTAAGTTAATTATATGTATTTATTTATATATTTATTTGTAATATATATATATATATATATATATATATATATATATATATATATATATATATATATATATATATATATATGTATATATATATATATAAAACAATTATGTAACTATCAATAAGTTAACTATAACTATAACTATTTTATTTATCTATATATAGTATATATTTATTTTAATTATATTATTTCTAATAGATTTTTTAAAATAATTTTACATTTATATATTTATTTATAAAATAGGTACTCTAAATAAATGTTATAAATTACATCACTACTAAAAAGTGATTATATAAACTAATATAAAATATTAAAACTGGATCAAATCACTAACCAACTTTTTGGATGTTGGTCGATAAGTTGACCAATCAACCATGCTGATCGTCCCTCTCCTGTATCGACATCTCACTGCACACACTAATGCTGAACCACTACAGAAATTGGTACACAGTAGCAGATGATGCTTATGAATATCAAACTGTAATATGTTGGTCTTTGTGTGTGTGTGTGTGTGTGTGTGTGTGTGTGTGATCATAACCCTCATCACCTTACAGCTAGTGAAAAATACCAGGGTCAACATCTAATTAAGCCCTGATACCTCCTACAGTGTGCACCAGAAGAAAAAAAAAAAGAAAAAAAAAACATAAAACAGGAAACACAATTTCACTCTGGACAAAGAATCAATACTTGTCTGAAAAGCATTAATCAAACTGGGTCTCCTTTAGCAAGCACACTTTTAAAGAATATTCATGCATTACTAGAAGTTTCTTCCCAGCGCCTGTTAAACTAGTTCAAGTTGCTGATTTGTGGATGTGAACCTTCTTGAAGGACGAAGCGTGGAGACCCCTGACTGAGCGTAGTACACACGCCATCTGCTATCTGAGGCCAATTCTGCTGAGCACCAGTTCTATTCTACTCTACACTAATGTCATCAATCCAGCACAGAGACAGGAGCGAAAGATACACAGAGTGCCAGATAAATGGAGCTGTTGTTGCTTGTGGTATTGCTTTACTTTCTCTCTTTATCTTATCGTCTGGAGATATTCAGAGATGTTGTCCAGGAGCAAATATCTAAAAGTCGTCAATGCAGAAATCATTGTTTTGTGCATCTGCAGCGTTCACTTTAAAAAATGTGCACAGTTGTGCACTACACAGTTGTGCAGACAAAAAAAAAAAAAACTGAGCTCTGAAGAAAGCTCTGATTTCTTGAATCAGAATTAATAAACAGCGTTTAAACTACAGTTTATCCACATATAAAGAGATTTCAAGCTCACAGCGGCACCAAATAGAATTGCAAAAATTACGACTGTTACCTAACAAACATAAGCCCACAGTTCTCATGCATTATTTTTTCCCATTCTGTTTTCTTGTGATCTCGACATATTGAAAGTTAGAGCTAACAAAGAAGAAAAATAATAGTAATACATGGCTTCTAGATAACTTACCAATATTCTGGCACAATTTATTTTTAGATGTATTATTATATTTATTTAAATAAATAAACAATACAATTTTATTAATATTAATTTGTAAATAAAATAACTTAATACATTATAAAAATAAAATTTGCATTATTGCATTGCAAAATTATTTATTCTTTATTTGACTGAATTTGTATGTTTATTTATAATAAAGATATATAAATGAAAGTCATATAACTACTAAAAGGTAACAAAAATCTATAACTATTATCCTGGCACAGTTAGCAAAATATATAATAAAGTTGATTATATTTATTTCAATAAAACTTTAATAAAATCGATTAATTAATTAAAATTAATTTGAAAATATAAATATTAATATATTATAAAAATACATTTTATTTACAAATATTATTTGTATATATTTAATGTTTTATTTAAATTAATTTGAATGTATTTATATAATTATTTATAATATAGATATATAAATACTAATTAGATTACTACACAGTTAGACTAAATATTTAATATAATTTTTATATTTACTTATATTTATTTAAATGAACAATACAATTACAATATAATAATTTTAATTCATAAATATAAATAATTATGAATTTATTGTAAAATTACATTACTTTTTGCAATTATTATTTTCATAAATGTATTTAAACTTTAAATTATATATTATTTAAAGTATATTAAACATATTATACCAACTAAAAAGAAAAAAAAAACTTCCCTTAGAGGAGGGTCTACCAAGATGTGACCAATGGCCATACAAATTATTTTTTTTTGCATTTGATGGTTTTTATTATATATGTTTTTTTGTACAAAAAATAAATAAATAAAAAAGCACAGTCTGACCAATAGAAATAAGTTTTGCTCAGCAAGAATAAAAATTAGAGGAAACACTAGCTGTGTGTGTGTGTGTGTGTGTGTGTGTGTGTGTGTGTTTGTGCCAGATGGGTGGTTGTTCTGTGCCCGCTCAGGTCATCGTACCTGCGGGATGCAGCCGTGTGGTTCTGACAGCTGGCAGCACAATAAATACACAAACACACACACCAAACCCTTACACATGCCAAACAAATATGACAAAAAACTCACCCGCTGCTTTAAAAAGAGGGTCTGCATTATTCCGCACATAACAAACGTGACAAGACACATCTGTGGTTCACTTATAGATGAAACAGTCGCGCCAGTGCCTACAGCAACACACTGTTATTTCTAATGGCTTCTTGATATGTGAGGCCTCACTGCACTTAAGACAGACTGATTACAGAGACACACACACACTTCTACATGTCAGTTTTGATCATAACAGCCATGTCCAAGAAATAGACACTGAGATAAGATGCTGCTATGTACAGTAGCTATTGTAATCGGGGGAAAATAATACCGGTGTTTTCTCTTATAGATAGGGAGAGATTGAAGATCAGGGTTTCATGAGTCGACCTCACAGCACAAATGCAGTAAATTAAGACTGAACATTAAGGATGAAGAACGACTCCTGAACTCAGTAGATGAACACTTGATGTGTCTTGTGTTTGTGTGAAGATCAGTGTTGATAAAGCTATTTTTCAACTGTAGCTTGCAAAGCTACAAGCTACTGATAATTGTAAAATAGCGAGGAGCTGCAAAGCATAATGACCCCTGTCTCCCATTGTTTAGACAAACAGATTCATGCCACTGGTTGAGCCAGAAGTTGACATGTTGAGTCCCTATGTAGTGAACATTGGATATGATGGCTTTCCAGGGCCCCAGTTTATGGCAGTGCTCCTCTCTTACAGTCACAGTGAAGAAAAGTTGCTACATTTTGATTGGATTTTGATGGACCAACACAAAGAAATGCCAAGCATCCATTCTTATCTGGCCCGAAAGGGTACACAATACTTTTGTTTTTGTAGTATATAGTACAGCCAACTTTTCTGTGCTTGGAAGATAATGATCTTGTAATAGAGCGCAACAGTGCCCACCCACTTTAAAAAAAAAAAAGCCGCCTGGGTTTTGGAAATATTTTCCCCATTAATTTCTTCCATAGACTTTTTTTCTTTTTTCTTTTCTCCCCTTTTCTCTCCAATTTGGAATGCCCAATTCCCAATGCGCTCTAAGTCCTCGTGGTGGCGTAGTGACTCGCCTCAATCTCAGTTGCCTCCGCGTCTGAGACCGTCAATCCGCGCATTTTATCACGTGGCTTGTTGAGCGCGTTACCATGGAGACGTAGCACATGTGGAGGCTTCATGCTATTCTCCGTGGCATCCACGCACAACTCACCACGTGCCCACTGAGAGCAAGAACCACATTATAGCGACCACGAGGAGGTTACCCCATGTGACTCTACCCTCCCTAGCAACCGGGCCAATTTGGTTGCTTGGGAGACCTGTCTGGAATCACTCAGCACACCCTGGATTTGAACTCATGACTCCAGGTGTGATAGTCAGCGTCAATACTCGCTGAGCTACACAGGCTTCCATAGACTTTTAATAAAATCCTTCATAAAAGAGTTGTGCACCATGAACCAAACCAACCAGCTCCGAGGAGAATCACAACATCACAAACTTTGTTTTGAGGCATAAAATAATGAGAAAATCATCCATAAAGACAAAGATACAAGATTGTGTACTTACCGTCTTTCATGAGGTCACAAACTACAATCCCATGATGCATTGCGAATGATGTCATTGAATAAAAAACGATGGGAATATATAAAACTATTGATTATAGTTTGTTGATTATAAGTATAGAAACAATATAGTTTAAGTTTATTGCAGAATATTCCGATATGTACAAATATATAAGTAGTTTAAGGGTGAAGAGAGACTCGATTATGTCATTCAGTGTGTCATGGGAGTGGGCGGTCGCTCCGAGGCACGTTTTGTGTGTTTCGTTGACCGCGGTTCTCTGATTGGTGGATCTTTCTCTGATGCATCATGGGTAATGTAGTTGTTTACCATGAATTCACAATTTTTAAACAATGAAGTTGAAATAATGCAGACAGATGGCTTCAGTGGAAGCATATACCATCGATAAACAACCTCGTAGCTCACGGTCGGTCTGTCTTTAAAGGTTTATAAGTTATTGTTGCAATTCAATTCATCTATGGGATAAATGGATGCGATTTTTACTTCTGGAACCAGACTGCTGTGTTCTATTGATGCACAGCTTGCAATTATTTGTGTAAGGTGTGTACCAAACTGCCAACAACAAGAAGGAAAACAAGAAACTTGAGCTGCTGGTCGATGAGTTTTTGTCTTGTGTGCACCAGGTTTTATTTGCGTTTTTCTATTGGTAGTATTCTTTGCATTCTTTGGTCTGTTCTGCTTTTCTACTCTCTTCCATTAGTACTGAATTCAGCAAGAGCTAAAGATACAAGCACACTTTTTGAAGAGTGGAAGATTCGATTTTAAATTTAAAGAGCTTTCAGACGAGAGCCGCAACACATGAAGGGTGCAGACGCTCTTATCTGCAGTTCAATTCTCAATGTTCATGTGCAGTTCATATATATATGAGACACTATGACTTAATTAACTAATAATGAAGAATGAAAATAGACTCTCATAATTAAGAGAGATCGTTTGTATCAGTGTACATGAGACAGTTTGTACTCAACGGACTGAATGACAGGACGTTCTGGATTCCCCTACACTTCTTAATAGACATCTAAACAAAACTAAAGCATTGAGGCCTTTTTATTAAGATAAGGTAAATAAGTAGCGAAACTACAATAAATATTTAATTGTTTCGTGACCAATCACAACAACTGGAATAATCAGTTTCTTAATGCCTGACATGAGCATTAAAGGTGCAGTATGTAAGATTCAGAAACCCTTGTTATTAGTGACACCTGTGGCCGTTAAGTGAACTACAGCCTGTTGCTCGTGCTCGCGCACACACACTCCATAGGGACGCGAGCGAGCGAGCATTGACCAAAACAATGACGTAACGTACAAAGAGACTGAACGTGATTCACCAGCATCATGATGACAGATGAGGTAGCATAATTAAAATGACACAGTTATGATTGTTTTACTACAAACTTTGAGACTGTATATTATATTTGACTCTCCAGTGCTGGAACAGGGCTAAAACAAAGTGTGGATATAGATCTGACTATGTGAGACTGTAGTTTGAAGTAATCACTTTTCTTTGCATGATACATTGACTGCATTTATATGATAGCATATGTTGCCGTTAGCTAGCTAGCCAGATTTATCAATAGCTGTTAGCTAAATTTGGTGGATGATGACAGTAGTTGTTTATAACTGTACATTATAAATACACACACAAACACACAGACACACACACACACACACACTCACACAGACAGACAGACAGACACACACACACACAGACACTCACACATACACACTCACACACACAAAGACACAAACACACACACAAACAGACACACACAGACACACACACACATACACACAGACAAATACTCACACTCACACACACACACACACAATACACACACAAAAACACAGACACACACACACACACACACACACACACAGACAAATACTCACACACACACACACACACACACACACACAGACACTCACACACACAAAGACACAAACACATACACACTCACAAAAAGACACAAACACACACACAAACAGACACACACAGACACACACACACATACACACACAGACAAATACTCACACTCACACACACACACACACACAATACACACACAAACACACAGACACACACACACACACACACAGACAAATACTCACACACACACACACACACACACACACACACACACACACACACACACACACACACAGACACTCACACACACAAAGACACAAACACACAAAGACACAAACACACACACACAGACACACACACACATACACACACAGACAAATACTCACACTCACACACACACACACACACACAATACACACACAAACACACAGACACACACACACACACACAGACACACACACACAGACAGACACACACACACACACAGACAGACACACACACACACAGACACACACACACACAGACAAATACTCACACTCACACACACACACACACACACACACACAATACAGACACACACACACACGCACACACACACACAGACAAATACTCACACACACACACACACACACACACACACACACACACACAGACACACACACACACACACACACACACACACACAGACAGACACACACACAAACAGTCAGTCGCACAAAAAATATGGACATTAGTAATGTGGCCGCCTGCCAGTGTAATGTGAGAGCAGATGGGTGTGTGTGCTGGAAATAGTGTAGCACCTGACACTGCTAACAAGCTGTGAGGAATTAAAGCAGGACAGGTCAACATCAGGATGGGGTCACACATACACACTGATGATATGTTTTCCTAAAACCCTTGTTTAAAAGATTTAACTTCTTTAATGTACTTTTAAAATGTCAAAAGACAGAAAGAAAGACAGAAAGAAAGATAGAAAGAAAGAAAGAGAAAGACAGAAAGAAACAGAAAGACAGACAGACAGAAAGAAAGAAAGAAAGACAGAAACACAGAAAGACAGACAGACAGACAGAAAGAAAGAAAGAAAGAAAGAAAGAAAGAAAGACAGAAAGACAGACAGACAGAAAGAAAGAAAGACAGACAGAAAGAAAGAAAGACAGAAAGAAAGACAGACAGACAGAAAGAAAGAAAGACAGAAAGAAAGACAGAAAGACAGACAGACAGACAGAAAGAAAGAAAGAAAGAAAGACAGAAACACAGAAAGAAAGAAAGACAGAAAGACAGACAGACAGACAGACAGAAAGACAGAAAGAAAGAAACACAGAAACACAGAAAGAAAGACAGAAAGACAGACAGAAAGACAGAAAGAAAGAAAGACAGAAACACAGAAAGAAAGACAGAAAGACAGACAGACAGACAGACAGAAAGACAGACAGACAGAAAGACAGAAAGACAGAAAGAAAGACAGACAGACAGACAGACAGAAAGACAGAAAGAAAGAAAGAAAGACAGACAGACAGACAGAAAGACAGACAGACAGACAGAAAGCTCTGTTGTTATTGTGTTTGGAGATTAAAGGTGATGAATTCTGGGTCAAAGTCAAACTTCACATCTATCTGACTGGAGCGAATGTCCCACAATGCACTTCTGCAGACTGGTGACCTTCATCATTTCTCTCTCCACTCACAGTCTCACATCACATCCATGAACAGACATTTTTCACACTCTGTGGAATGCGCAAGTAAACGTTTGCAGGGTAAACTTCGACAGCGGTGAACGGGAGTGATGGGAGATATTATACAGAAAATATTATTTTCACTAATCCAAAAGAAAAACCCACTATTACATGTGACTTTCCAGAAGAAGAATAAAACAGAGAGCGGTGGATTAAGACAGTCAGATGGGAGAAGATGCCAAATGTACTGTCACTCTCTCAGCAGCTGTAATAGAAACCCCCTCACAGCTGTGGTCATTCAGTTTTTATACCTAATTCCAGGGTAATATAACACAGAATAATTTTATAAACTTATACTCAGTGTTTAAAAAAATGATCATATAAAAAAGTTTGTGAGATTTACTCTGCTAAATAAGGTGGAAACGCGTCATCACAGTCTGTGAAAAGGTCTATACAGCAGCTCATTTTCATCAAACTGCCATTTATGAAAGAAGTATCAGGATTTTCTTTAATCATTTCATTTAAAAATCATATTTTCCCACCTCAGACCCAAAATACCAGAACCACAACCGCTATAAGCACTGAGGAACACGCCCTCAATATTCAGATTCAACATCAACAAATGCGTTTTGTTAAAAATATTAACATCATTTATAAATATGTTTATAGCACAGTTCAGTAGTTATTTATTGTCACTAACCCCAAAGTGCTTCAATATCTGTAGATAACCAAGTTAATTCACTCACTTTTGGTAGGCCTTATAATTAGAAAATTAAAAATTTAATAACTTTTCTTTTTTTTAAAAACATGCTTTGTGCCATCCCTATTACATTTGTAAGTGACTTACAGTCAATATTCCGAAAACATGTTTTCCTGGCAAAAACTTGATTACTACTGAACCATGTGGTCAATAAGAATTTTGATATCACTACCTTAAATATGAAAGATCAAGAAAGTCATGCAGAAATATCAAACCATTATCTTTAAATGTCACTGTATAACGGGGTTGAGCAGAAAGTGTAGGGACAAACTGTACATTTTCTCAGGAAATATTCAAAGCATTTAAGAAAAAACTACTGACTTTCATATTTCAGATATTCAGTTTCAATAAAAGCAAGATGCAGGCAGAATTCACGGGAACACACAGCACACAAATTACACCTTTTCAAGAGAATGACACATATAATCTGAAAACAGCTTTTCTAGATTAAACCATTGATTCTATAATGAATCAAAATCATGTTTTCTCACTGTCCAAACCAGTAAAACAGTTCAGCATCAAATACTGTCGCAGTCCGTAAATTTCAGTGTATAAAATAAGCAGTAATATGATATGAAATATGTAAATATAAGCACTTCTCTTCTGCAACCATAATGTTTACACAGGAAGCCGCCACTGCAGTTTTACATGCTTCACACGCTCATTAGAAACACGGTCTGTGAATCCTGAAACATGCCATGAGAAAGAAAGAAAGAAAGAAAGACAGAAAGACAGAAAGAAAGAAAAACAGAAAGACAGACAGAAAGACAGAAATACAGAAAGAGACAGAAAGACAGAGAGAAAGACAGAAACACAGACAGAAACACAGAAAGAAAGACAAGACAGAAAGAAAAACAGAAAGACAAAGTCAGAAAGAAAGAAAGACAGACAAACAGACAGAAAGAAAGACAGACAGAAAGACAGAAAGACAGACAGAAAGAAAGACAGAAAGACAGACAGAAAAAAGACAGACAGAAAGACAGAAAGACAGACAGAAAGACAGAAAGAAAGACAGAAAGACAGACAGAAAGACAGAAAGACAGAAAGACAGACAGAAAGACAGAAAGAATGAAAGACAGAAAGAAAAAGAGAAACACAGACAGAAAGAAAGAAAGACAGACAGAAAGACATACAGAAAGACAGAAAGACAGACAGAAAGACAGAAATACAGAAAGAGACAGAAAGACAGAGAGAAAGACAGAAACACAGAAACACAGACAGAAACACAGAAAGAAAGACAAGACAGAAAGAAAAACAGAAAGACAGAAAGTCAGAAAGAAAGAAAGACAGACAAACAGACAGAAAGAAAGACAGACAGAAAGACAGAAAGACAGACAGAAAGAAAGACAGAAAGACAGACAGAAAAAAGACAGACAGAAAGACAGAAAGACAGACAGAAAGACAGAAAGAAAGACAGAAAGACAGACAGAAAGACAGAAAGACAGACAGAAAGACAGAAAGAATGAAAGACAGAAAGAAAAAGAGAAACACAGACAGAAAGAAAGAAAGACAGACAGAAAGACATACAGAAAGACAGAAAGACAGAAAGAAAGACAGAAAGACAGAGAGAAAGAAAGACAGACAGAAAGACAGAGAGAAAGAAAGACAGACAGAAAGACATACAGAAAGACAGAAAGACAGAAAGAAAGACAGAAAGACAGAGAGAAAGAAAGACAGAAAGACAGACAGAAAGACAGAGAAAGAAAGACAGAAAGACATACAGAAAGACATACAGAAAGACAGACAGAAAGACAGAAAGAAAGAAAGACAGACAGACAGAAAGACAGACAGACAGAAAGAAAGACAGACAGAAAGATAGAAAGACAGACAGAAAGACAGAAAGACAGACAGAAAGACAGAGAGAAAGACAGACAGAAAGACAGAAAGACAGACAGAAAGACAGAGAGAAAGACAGAAAGAAAGACAGAGAGAAAGACAGACAGAAAGACATACAGAAAGACATACAGAAAGACAGACAGAAAGACAGAAAGAAAGAAAGAAAGACAGACAGACAGAAAGACAGAAAGACAGACAGACAGAAAGAAAGAAAGACAGACAGAAAGACAGAAAGACAGACAGAAAGACAGAAAGACAGACAGAAAGACAGAGAGAAAGACAGACAGAAAGACAGAAAGACAGAAAGACAGACAGAAAGACAGAGAGAAAGACAGAAAGAAAGACAGAGAGAAAGACAGACAGAAAGACAGAAAGAAAGACATACAGAAAGACAGACAGAAAGACAGAGAGAAAGACAGAGAGAAAGAAAGACAGAAAGACATACAGAAAGACAGAGAGAAAGACAGAAAAACAGACAGAAAGACAGAGAGAAAGAAAGACAGAAAGACAGACAGAAAGACAGAGAGAAAGAAAGAAAGAAAGAAAAAGACAGACAGACAGAAAGACAGACAGACAGAAAGACAGAAAGAAAGAAAGAAAGAAAGACAGACAGAAAGATAGAGAGAAAGACAGATAGAAAGAAAGAAAGACAGAAAGAAAGACAGACAGAAAGACAGAAAGAAAGACAGAAAGACAGAAAGAAAGACAGAAAGAAAGACAGAAAGACAGACAGAAAGACAGAGAGAAAGACAGACAGAAAGAAAGACAGAAAGAAAGACAGACAGAAAGACAGAGAGAAAGACAGACAGAAAGACAGATTGACAGAAAGAAAGACAGATTGACAGAAAGAAAGACAGACAGAAAGACAGACAAAAAGACAGAAAGAAAGACAGATTGACAGAAAGAAAGACAGACAGAAATACAGAGAGAAAGACAGACAGAAAGACAGAAAGAAAGACAGACAGAAAGACAGAGAGAAAGACAGACAGAAAGACAGATTGACAGAAAGAAAGACAGATTGACAGACAGACAGAAAGAAAGACAGAAAGACAGACAGAAAGACAGACAAAAAGACAGAAAGAAAGACAGATTGACAGAAAGACAGACAGAAATACAGAGAGAAAGACAGACAGAAAGACAGAAAGAAAGACAGACAGAAAGACAGAGAGAAAGACAGACAGAAAGACAGATTGACAGAAAGAAAGACAGATTGACAGACAGACAGAAAGAAAGACAGAAAGACAGACAGAAAGACAGAAAGAAAGACAGACAGAAAGACAGAAAGAAAGACAGAAAGAAAGACAGACAGAAAGACAGAGAGAAAGAAAGACAGAAAGACATACAGAAAGACAGAAAGAAAGACAGACAGAAAGACAGAAAGAAAGAAAGAAAGAAAGAAAGAAAAAGACAGACAGACAGAAAGAAAGACAGACAGACAGAAAGACAGAAAGAAAGAAAGACAGACAGAAAGATAGAGAGAAAGACAGATAGAAAGAAAGACAGAAAGAAAGACAGACAGAAAGACAGAAAGAAAGACAGAAAGACAGAGAGAAAGACAGAAAGAAAGACAGACAGAAAGACAGAGAGAAAGACAGACAGAAAGAAAGACAGATTGACAGAAAGAAAGACAGACAGAAAGACAGAGAGAAATACAGACAGAAAGACAGATTGACAGAAAGAAAGACAGATTGACAGAAAGACAAACAAAAAGACAGAGAGAGGCAGATAGATTTTATTCAAAACAGAGTTTTCTACAACAGTAGAAAGTAAATAAAATAAATACAAAAACATGATTTAACTCAAAACAGTCCCAAAAAACAGAACATTCTCCACAACAGAACATAAAACATTTTTAAAACACCAAATGTTTGTGAACTCCTCTACATCATTTGTAGTACTATAAAAGTTGAAATCAACTTTCAATCTGGCTTTCATCATTCTGCCAAAAACAGTGTTTGCATCAACATCTAAGGACTCTTCTATATTATTCCGTCTGCTGAGGTAGATAGCCATTTTTGCTTGACCCAATACAAAATTAAACAACTGACATTTCACTCTCACTTCTGACTGTATCTAAAACCAAGAATAAACAAATGCTTAGAAAACCTTTCTCCAAACATCATAAACATTCATTGTAACAACTGAAAAAAAGAACACAGTCTGCTACAATCCAAAAAGCAGTGATAAACTGTTTCCCTCTACAAACAAAAAGGACAATTTTCACTTACATTGGGATTAATAACAGAAATAAAAGCACTGACAGGCACAATACCGTGTAGGATTCTCCATTGTAAATCTCCTACCCTTTTTGTAAACGGTGGTTTGTATAACGCTCTCCATACAGTTCTGACCTCATTGTCAAGCCCTAGATGAGCTCTCCAAGGAGTGTCAGCCCTACCACTTAGTTTGCCTTTGTTTAAAACTTTAACAAACATTTTATACATGATTTTTTCCCCCCGTGACATCAAACTCATTTGTGAGAGTCTCTCTGGACTCTTAACAGTTGACCGGTGCAGTCTCTAAAATCAGGAAAAAGAGTCAATGCAGGAAAAGAATCATCAACAACTGGTTGACAGTGTCCATTACAGTAGTCATTTAACAAAGATAGTTCAGTCTTTGTAAGTTCACACTTCCAAGTGCTGAGCAGTTTATTTATGAACCTGATAGATCTAACTCCCACATGAGAAGCTAGACCTGCAGCGTCGATCAAATTAGGTCCACATAGATCAACCACATTTCCCAGTGTGAAAATCCCAGCCGAACAAAACAACTGCATCACAAAGGGTCCTGTTATATGTTCTACGTTGAAGCGAGTGCCATGCACTACTGGCTCTTTCAACAGCCATGACAGGGACTCACAGCTTGTCATTCTCTTTTTACGGAACATCCCCCACACAGTGAACAGTCCACGATAAAACTTTGGGAGATTATACAGTTTATGAGCATTCAGGTCCATCAAAAGCAAAGGCTCAGCAAGACCCAAATTCCCGCCTCGGGTCAATATGGTTCAGGCCAAAGGTCTCCAGATAAGATCTATGGGCCCAACAAGGAGCCTCTGAATAAACTGGAGTCGGAAAGCAGCGCCCCTACTGGTGAGATGAATTAGTCCCTGCCCTCCTTCCTCTTTTGGTAGAAACAGTACACTCGGGGACCCAATGCAGACAGTCCCAAAAAAAGTCCACCATCACCGCCTGTATCTTGGCCAGCAGTTGCGCTGGAGAGTCTACACATGATAATCGATGCCACAGCATAGATGACACTAGGTTGTTGATTACTAATGTACGACCCCTAAAAGACATGTGTGGCAAAATCCATTTCCATTTTTTAAGACGTCCTTCAACTTTCTCTAAAACATTGTCCCAATTTTTACACACAAGTGTATCATCACCAATATAAACACCAAGATATTTAAAACCACCCTTGTTCCAAATTAACCCGGCAGGTAAAACGAGTTTTCTGCTTAAGTCATCACCGATTGTTACGGCTTCACTTTTTCCCCAGTTAATCTTAGCAGAGAACAATACACCAAAATCATTTATATTTTCTACGAGGGTGTCAATATCTTCCTGTTTTCTGACAATGACAACAACGTCATTGGCATACGCAGATAATTTAAAAAATGTTTCACATCCAGGAAGGTTTACACCCAAAAGAGATCATCTTAATTTATGCAGGAGAGGCTCTGCCAGATAATGAACAGCCTTGTCTGACTCCCCTCTGAACCTTAAAAGGAGCACTTAAACCACCGTTGATCTTTAAAATACTCTCAATGTCACTATACAAGACTCAAATCATGTTTATAAGACCAGAGCTGAAACCAAACGCATCTAGCGTTTGTCCCAAATACTGATATTCAACTCTGTCAAAAGCCTTTTCTTGATCTATTGAAATCAGACAAATTTCACAGCCCAATGAATTGGAGAGGTCCAAAACATCACAAATTAAAATAATGTTGTCAGATATCAACCTATTGGGTATACAATAAGTCTGGTCAACATGAATGATATGCTCCATAACTTTTCTGAGCCTCATGGCCAACACCTTTGACAAAAGTTTGTAGTCAGTGCAAAGCAGAGGCACTGGTCGCCAGTTCTTAATCTCTTGTAAATCTTCTTTTTTGGGGAGAAGAGTAAGGATCGCTCTCCTGCAGCTCAATGGTAAATGTCCTTTACTTAAACTGTCTCTGAGAACAAGCAACAAATCTTTGCCAATCACAGGCCAGAAAACTTTATAAAAGTCTACAGGAAGGCCATCAATGCCTGGAGCCTTGCTGCTCTCTAGGCTCTGCAATGCAGAATGTAGCTCATCAGCAAAGATTTGTGCATCCAACTCTGCGTTAGCCTCCTCGGAAACCTTAGGTAAGCCCTCATAGAAGGACTGCACCACCTCTGGTCTCTCTTGGAACTCCTTCTTGAAAAGTTTCTCATAAAAACCAACTGCACATTTACGGATATCCACAGACTCTTGCAGCAGCTGCCCTGTGCTGGACCGCAGAAAGTGCATGAGTCTCCTTTGTCCATTTTTGCATTCAAGGCCGAAAAAAGTGAGAGGGTGCATTCATTTTAACAATATTTTGATAATGGGAGTGAACCAGAGCACCTTGGGCAGAAAAACCCAACAGGTTGGATAGAGCTAACTTTTTTTGTTTGTTTTTTGTTTTTTGAGAACTTTAAAATGTTCTCTTTCTCTTATGGATTCTGCCAAATCTTGCAGCTTCACTATTTCACTCTCCAAAGCTTTCATAGACCTAGTCATGTCCCTTGTGACATTGAGAATATACTGTAAGCACAGCTATTTTATCTTGCCCTTTCCTATGTCCCACCACTGTTGTAAAGAAGTGTATTCAGATTTTGTCTTTGTATAACCACTCCAAAAATATTTAAAAGCATCTTTAAAAACATTATCAGAAAGTAGGGACACATTAAAATGCCAATAGGCACTTCTGCATTTCACATCTTTAACAAAGATAGAAACTTGTACAAGGGAATGATCTGAAATACCAACTGGGTGTATTGAACAACCTTTAAGTACATTACTCTGATGTTTAAAACAGTAAAATCTATCAAGTCTAGCCAAAGACAAAAAAGTATCTTTAACATGAGTCCAAGTATACTGACGCTGAGTAGTATGAAAAAGCCTCCAAACATCACATAGATCATTCGCCTCAATTAATTTAACAAGACATCTCTTACTGGCTCCATGTGATTCTGGGTGGTTCCTATCCAAAGTTGCATTTTCAGTGCAATTAAAATCACCACCAGGAACATGTATCCATCATCATCCCTACAGTTACTAATTACAGTATTTAGAGTGTTTAAAAAGAGCACCCTTTCTGTACCTACTGTTGGAGCACATAAAAGTCAATTTTACATTTTCAAATACAGCTTGTATTTTTAACAAGCGACCCTCAATAATTTCCTCAGTAACACAAGAAATAGGTAATAAATCTAGAAAACAAGATACCAACTCCACCACATGACAAACGTCCCCATCCCATTCCTTCTTCCATGCAGTTTCATTCTCAGCTGTGCTGTGCGTTTCTTGTAAAAAAATGACATGTAATTTCTTAACCTTAAACAAAACGAAAAGGGAAGCTCTCTTCACATCCTCTCTGGCACCATTAATGTTTAAAGAACCCAGCTTTATGTCACACATATTAAATGTAAAGCTGCATTTAAACAAAACAGAGAGGTTAACACAAAAAAAGAAAAAGAAAAAGAAAAACCACTTAGCCATCATTCGCTAATTGCGCTCTAACTTTTATCATCAATTTTTTAAGACGAAAAACTTCTTGGTCAGTAAAGGTCGGTTGGCCGATGTGTTCTGTGTTTTTCATGAATAATCTAACTGAATCATGGAACAACTTTAAATCTGGAAAAAAAATCATCAACTTTCACAGATCTCATGCCTTTTGTTCTTAGTAGAAAGGACTGAATTCTGGTGAAAGAGTAAGCACTCTCCACATCCATCTGTGAGTCTCCACTTACATCACTTTCACACTCCTGCGAGTTTATCAAACCGTCACCTGACTGAGAAGAACAGCTCATTGGATTTGTCTTTGACACTTTTGTAACTTGTTCAGTGTTTGATTTGTTTTCTGTATTTTTTCTCTTGGTTGAGAAATTGGAAAGGTCAGCATCCATCAAAACATCTTCTTCATTAAACAACACTGACTCTGCTACTCTAGTCATGGTGTGACCAACATTTAGGTCTACCCTCACGTCATCTTGTACTTTTTGTTCACTTTGTTTGCTCGCTAAATTTTCCATCAACTCATTTTTTTGATCGCTATCATCTCGATTTTCTTCCTGCACAATACCTTGCAGTTCGTCCAGTAAAGGGGTTCTGCTCTCACCTACCCTCTCCAGGCACGAACGAATCACATGCCCTACGGTTCCACACCCAAAACATCATCACATCGTTTCTGATGTTATGTGCACAGTATAATCAAAATCATCAATTTTAAACTTAAACACCAAGTTCAATTCTTCATCACTCTTTTTAAGAATCATTTGAACTTGTCTCCTAAAAGACACAACATGTTTAATATGAGGAGATTTACAGCTGATGGGAATCATCTTTATCGGAGACACTAATTTTCTGTGTCTCACCAGCTCTTTTTCCAAAAGCTCATTTTTCAGAAACGGGGGTACATTCGAAATGATGACCTTTTTGGCAGGACTTACTAGTGACAAAACTGGTGTGTAGGTGCCTTGAATCACAAGTCCGCTCTCAAGTAACTGGTTTACTTTTTCTACATTGTCTAGAAAAATCACCATGGCACTATTCATCCTAGAAGCAGATTTAACACTTTCATATCCAACAATCTCACCTACCGCTAGACTACACTCTTCAACCAAACACCCGTCAGGCGGAGACAGTTTAATAACGTGTCGGCATGTGAGTTTGTGTAAGCTAAACTCTTCACCTGCAGCCATGCTGACCAGCCACACTGTTTCTCTAAACAACACCACGAAACAGAGAAACAAGAGTTTAGGAAAAAGAGAAATTAGAAAACTCATAATCTTCAACACGCTCTCAGCAGCACTCAGAGAGACAGAAAGACAGAAAGAAAGACAGACAGAAAGACAGACAGACAGACAGACAGACAGAAAGAAAGAAAAACAGAAGACAGAAAGAAAGACAAGAAGACAGAAAGAAAGACAGACAGAAAGACAGAAAGAAAGACAGAAAGAAAGACAGACAGAAGGAAAGAATGAAAGACAGAAAGACAGACAGAAAGAATGAAAGACAGAAAGACAGACAGAAAGACAGATAGAAAGACAGACAGAAAGACAGACAGACAGAAAATCAGAAAGAAAAACAGAAAGACAGACAGAAAGAAACACAGAAAGAAAGACTGAAAGACACACAGACAGAAAGAAAAACAGAAAGACAGACAGAAAGACAGACAGAAAGAATGAAAGACAGAAAGACAGACAGAAAGACAGACAGAAAGACTGAAAGACAGAAAGACAGATAGAAAGACAGACAGAAAGACAGACAGACAGAC
Source organism: Myxocyprinus asiaticus (assembly GCF_019703515.2). Taxonomy (NCBI): domain Eukaryota; kingdom Metazoa; phylum Chordata; class Actinopteri; order Cypriniformes; family Catostomidae; genus Myxocyprinus; species Myxocyprinus asiaticus. The sequence continues at coordinate 1,049,716 of NC_059352.1, forward strand.
AGACAGACAGACAGAAAGAAAGAAAAACAGAAAGACAGAAAGACAGACAGACAGACAGAAAGAAAGAAAAACAGAAAGACAGAAAGACAGACAGAAAGACAGAAAGAAAGACAGAAAGAAAGACAGACAGAAAGAAAGAATGAAAGACAGACAGACAGAAATAATGAAAGACAGAAAGACAGAAAGACAGACAGAAAGAATGAAAGACAGAAAGACAGAAAGACAGACAGACAGACAGAAAGACAGAAAGAAAGAAAAACAGAAAGACAGAAAGACAGACAGAAAGACAGAAAGAAAGACAGAAAGAAAGACAGACAGAAAGAAAGAATGAAAGACAGACAGACAGAAATAATGAAAGACAGAAAGACAGAAAGACAGACAGAAAGAATGAAAGACAGACAGAAAGACAGTCAGAAAGAAAGAAAGACAGAAAGACAGAAAGAAAGACAGACAGACAGAAAGAAGGACAGACAGAAAGAAAGACAGAAAGACAGACAGAAAGAAAGACTGAAAGACAGACAGACTGAAAGACAGAAAGACAGATAGAAAGACAGACAGAAAGACAGACAGACAGACAGACAGACAGAAAAACAGAAAGAAAGAAAGAAAGACAGAAAGACAGACAGAAAGACAGACAGAAAGAAGGACAGACAGAAAGAAAGACAGAAAGACAGACAGAAAGAAAGACTGAAAGACAGACAGACTGAAAGACAGAAAGACAGACAGAAAGACAGACAGAAAGACAGACAGACAGACAGAAAAACAGAAAGAAAAACAGAAAGACAGAAAGAAAGTCAGAAAGAAAGAAAGAAAGAAACACAAAAAGAAAGACTGAAAGACAGACAGACAGAAAGACAGAGAGAAAGACAGACAGAAATAAAGAAAATCATCTAAACATATACAGATCCTTTCGGAGCTTCATTAATAGAAGGTTAAAGGAGTATATGACTATCATAAATTGCTAACACACTTACTGCTCCAACAGATCTGAAGAAGACTCGTTACCCACGTGGTTATTTCTTAAAATATCTTTTGGAGCTGTAAGTGTGCGTGCTCTCTTTTTTGGATTGAGACATGGTTTAGACTTAGCCCCTTACAAACATCATTCTGGTGCGTGTGTTTTTGATATATATATTATAAATTGCTAAGCAGAATGTAGTGATCTGTCTGATATGATGCATTGGACCAAGAGTTTTACCACCAAGGAAGAAATAATTCTATTAAAGTCTATTAAAGGTCAGTCACAGTAGATTTTAAGCATAGGAAATTATTTCAGATCAATATCAAAATATTTTGAATAAATTATAAATGATAAATAATAATACATTCAAAATGTAAAAATCTACATTATCTACAGAATCCCATGGAAGGACAGTACAACAAAGTATACACCAGCTTTTGCGATTCCAATGTGCTTTAGACATCTCTGTCTTGTATTATGAGCACAAAGTCATGAAGTTCAAGTCTCATTTAGCTCAGGTGAGATCAGGTTAAATCTGAACGTAAGGTTGTGTTGTTTGTTGTCAACTCAGCAGAAGAAACACGCCGTCAATATGACATGGACACACCAGCGATTATTCCACAACTCGTGATAAATCTTTAATGTGATCGATTTCATCTAAGACATATTGTAGGTTGTGTTTGACATCAGGTGCAGATCGGTGCTGTGTGGAGTGGAATACAGTGAACTGGATTTACAAAAGCACCACTAGGACCAAATGAAATTTTTACTGGTTGACAACAGAGTGTGTTGGAGCCAAATGTAAAACTTTCAACACTCAAAAAAAATGCTCTGAATTTACATGAATTAATCATGTACATCGGTTCCACATGAAACAATTGAGTTATATCAACTTATTCTTTCCTCTTGGTTTAGTTCATTAACTCTTTGTCAGAAAACATTATTTGTTTGTGTAATCTCAACATAATGAAATGAAGTTATTTTTAACATTGTGCGACCCCGTGTCCACATGCGTGGACGTTGTATTTACTTCGCTATACGCAACGCATAATTTAAAATATTTTAAATCATCTGAATACTGTTCACAAGACTCTACACTGTCATTTAAGGGTTAAACTTCTGCCGCACCGAGTCACGTGACACAACAACATGACGTCGATTTCCTCGAAGCACTTCTATGGGCACAGCGCCAACAAAAGTGCTTCTGGTAAGAAATCTCTAAGTTTTTTCACTGAAACCTGTTTGGGTATAACGAGGAGAGTCTCTAGTTTCGTTTGATATGCCTCATTAAAAAATCCGTGATGTCCACATATGTGGATTTTTCAACTCATCTGTGGGTAATTTCGCTTCATTTTAATATACATTTTGTTATATTTTATTTTGTTATCACTGTACAATACGATTCTATTCATTAACATTAATAAATGCATTCCTATATTTACTGTACATTATCACATTGAGAATAAATGGATGCATCCATAAGCTGAACAATGTGTCTTTCAGAGGCTTTATATGGAGTTAGGATGAAAATAAGGTGCATTTCAAACTGTTCTGAGATCAGTGCAGACAGACAGCACACTGGAGGTTAAGTCATTCACTAAATAGGGAGCAAGGGAGCATCCTATAGCTCTCTATGCAGTTAAGTGCATTCACTCCTAAAATCTGATCAAAAGTTCAGTTTCAGGCTGCAGATGATGTTTGGATCACTCAACATGTTTGACAGACATGTGACAATGATAATCAGTACATAGATTCAGAATTTATAATGTATCATTTTATTTTAACATGGTTGACAGTGATTGGATGATGCTGGACATTACTTTGAATCTGAATTAATTATGCTAATTTCTGATGTAATGTCTGTAACATCTCAAAAACATGAATAATCAACACTCAAATCAAAATTTCACAACTTAGTCCACATATGAGGACATACATTTTTAGGAAAACTATTTGCTCTAGAATATTATTATTTATTTATTTATTATTATTATTATTATTATTTGCATGTTTATTAGGTGCTACTACTTACAAATCAAAAAGGTAAATGGAAGATGCACACAGCAGTCCCGCTCGGGTCTCAGGAGGTTAAATGACCCAATTAAGTAGCCTCAAAGTGTCCCTAACATGATTCATTTCTTTAGTTTTACATAATATTTTTGTGTCACATTACTGATTTATGTTAAGGTTATGCTAGTTAGCTAACATTCAGCAATATTATACATTAGCATGCTAAATGCTAAGTAGTAATTGCTCCTTGGGTAAATCAACATATAGCATGTTGTTTGTGTACTCATCCTGAACCAAAGTGAACGCTCCAATCTTCACCACAATGGAACCCAGCGTAACAGAATCAGTTCTAAATCCCAAAATAACAACATTAAATACTATTAAGACCCTTTTCTCATCTTACTCAAAAATACATAAAATAGCACTTAATTTCAACATTTTTACATTCTGCATCAAGTCCCATGGAAACTACAAATCCCCTGTCCAGTTTTCGTTATGTCAAGAAAAAGTATTCATGTAGTCCTTACACAAATGGATTGAGTAAACTTCCATTTAAAAATGTAAGTATATTAAATGCGACGAAATTAAGTTGTGACAAAATGTTCAAAAACTGTGTTGCATTAGTCTGTTGTAATTAAGTAAATTAAACAAGAAGCAAAAATATTTTTTGTACTGTTGTTGAACATACTTGATTAGTTCATGTTCACCCTACATAATGTAATCTAGTACAGTGCACATTTTAGATAATTACATTAATTAAAAGCAAAGAAAACAAGTTTAGAAGAGAAGCACAATTTTGTTGTGTAGATTACAAATAATATAATTTAGTGAATCGGACTTCCTGCATTTTCCCATTTTTTTTCAGTGAATTTTTGGTCACAGGTCAGACAGTCACTCCTCGAAATGAGAAAAGCTTACGAGATAAACATCTAACTTCAGCTAATGTCTCCATTTCCTCTCTATTTAATCTCATTGCTGTCTAGGAGAAATAATTGATGAAATCTCAGCTGTGATTTGTCTTTCATAAAGATCCCTTTGTTTTCTGACAATACTTTCAAGTGAGAGCGTCCATATAAACCGTTTGAGCACATTTGTTTTCTAACAGCTCTCGATCAATGACTGCAACATCTCTGTCCACAGAACTCGGAAAAATGAGTGGAAACTTTGATGCTTCCATTATCAAGAGTTTATGGAAAATTCCGGGTTCAATAGTTAAGCTCAATCAGCAGCATTTGTGGCATAACGTTTAATACCACAAAAATAATTTTTACTCGTCCCTCCTTTTCTTAAAAAAGATTAAAAAAAAAAAAAAAAATTTAGGTTCCAGTGAGACACTTACAATGGAAGTCAATGGGGTTTTTGGGGGTTTTAATTTTTGGAGGTTTAAAGGCAGAAATGTGACGCTTATAATTTTATAAAAGCACTTACATTAATTCTTCTGTTAAAACTCATGAATTATTTGAGCTGTAAAGTTGTTTAAATCGTCGTTTTAGGTTTTTCGGCATTAAGTCGCCATTGCAGCAAAGTTGTAAAATTTGCTCTATCTTTCCACAGATGCAATTAGTAAGTGATCAATCGCACTAAAATCATGTTAACACACATATTGTTTATATCTTGTGTCTATACTTTTGAAACAGTGAGTATTTTAATGTTTACAGATTATTGACCCCATTGACTTCCATTGTAAGTGTCTCACTGGAACACACATTTGTGCTTTTATTAAAGAAAAGGAGGGACGAATCAAAAATAATTTTTGTGGTCATCAACATTATGACACAATTGCTGTCAACTGAGCTTAACTCATACTGAACCCGGGATATTCCTTTAAGTTCTGTTCAGGTTTAGATGCTTTACACAGCTGGTAAAAATCACAAGAGTAACTTTAGGGAAAGTTTCAAAGAGCTGCTTCCACGACAGCGTGTTGTTTGAGTAACTGACGTCAATAGATTTAAATATTGTGAGATTACATCGAAAAATGTAATTTAATTTCATGTTCAGTTGCATTGATCATTTGTGTGACACCTGAGAATTAGACAGTCATTTGGTAGTAACAGTGTCACAGTATTAGCAGCAGTTCTTTTAAAGTCAACATGAAACGCCATTCACAACTTATTGTATTTCTGTAATCTGATGTATTTCAGAGTAAAACAGGATATTGAATGAGAAAAATACAGAGGTGGATTTAATCCATGGTGAATTGATTGGATGGTAAAAAGTGGCCGTTCAATACCAGAAAACCAGTTTACCCTTCAGGGCATCTCTGCATAATGGTCTTAATGGTAACATGTAATGGTAACTCAATGGTAAATTACTGTGTTAAATTTAGGAAAGACTTTAGCTGCATTACCTACAACAGTAGCCCCAAACAATAACTAAATAGAGCACAACAGTGGCCGCCCTCTTTTTCAGGCATCTTGGTAATGGAGTATTTCTATTCATTTTTTTCCATAGAGATTTCATAAAATCCTTCACGAAAGCGTTCTAGGTCATGAACTAAACCAGCCAGCTCCGAGGTAAATCACAACATTACAGACTTTGATTTGAAGCAAAAAAAGTATTCAACACTAAGCTCGGATGGGCCTGCGAGAAAAAAAATAATCTTCAAAATATTAATAACTACAGTCTTGAGCAACACAAAATAGGTATCGTTTGAAAGTTTAGAAGCTCTACTTTCCAATGCATGTAGACATTATGACCAAAACTGAACAAGTGCTTTGACATTTGGTGTTGCGTTTTCGCTTATAACTTCACGAAAAATAAACGGAACATAAAATAGCATGCCCACACACAAGGTAATCAGATGCATAGATCATTAGATAATCCACATGAAGCACAATGTTACATATGACCACCAGGAGATGGCGCCAAATACATGACACAGACTCAATGATGACTCAAATGACACAGAATGAAACTCATTCTGTGAAATCTCATTACTAAAATCATGTCTGCATGCTATGCAAACCTTTAGTCATTGTTGTGTTTGCATGTGTAATTAGTTCTTATGTACAATTATTATGTTTTATTTGTTTGGAGATGTTTTTGGACACTATGATAAATTATATTTGTAATGCTATAACCTTTGATTGCTTTGTCATATCAACAAAAAAAATTTCTTTGGTACAGGTGACATGATTGGAAACAAAACAGAAGCAGTTTTGCAGAGCCACCTTATTTACACCCAGAGATATTGAATGTCAAATAAGAAAAAAAGCATTTTTTTTCAGCAGTTTCTTAGGTTGAGAGTCTCAGAATGTATCATAATCTATATCATTACGTTTTCTTTACAATGATACCAAACACCTGACCCCCCCTTTTTTTTTGACAAGTTATAAACCTTTAACTTTGTGTATGCCACTGAAACAGGAAATATTTAAAAACACCTTCAGAGCTTAAAGGGTTAAAAATTAGACAAAAACACAAAGATACAAGACTGTGTACTTAATGTCTTTAATGAAGAAATGAACTACAATCCCATGAAGCATTGCAGATGACGTAAAACAACTGAAAAATATAAAACAACTGATTTAAAACAATATATTTGAAATGTATTGCAGATGACTCAATTGCGTGATTCACAGTTTATCATGGGAGCGGACGGTCGCTGCAGAGCTCTTTTGGTGCACTTTGTTTGCAGCGTTTATCTGATTAGTGGATTGTTTTTACTTCCAGGACCAGACGCTCTAGGTGACGTCAGCGGAAAAGGAACGCTGTTAGAGAGGCATTGAGAGTTATTACATTCTGATAAACGATTAGGAAGATGCTTTTTTTTCTTTGGAATAATATGCACTGATGAATCGTTCAGAATAAGACCAATAAGACATTTTGATTTCACGTTGACTTTTAATTTGCTGTTTCACTCAGGTGCGTAACCATTTTTTACGTAGGTTAGACAGCAAAAAGTTAGTATAGATTCTTGCCCAAATTTAATTTGTGTCTATCTATGAAAGCATGCACAGATCTCTCGGTCTTCTCTCATGACCTCGTGATCAATATTCTTCATCTGTGAGTGAATCTGCAATAATAAAAGCATTACAGCAGCGTGAAAATAACACAGAATCTTTTTAAAACTGGGTGTCAGTTTCCTGTGCTCGGTGTTGTTGCCGTGGAGAGAGACAGACAGATCTGCATGAGGAGGTGAGCGGCTGCAGACTGCAGGTACCTTAGCATTCACTCCGCTTCACGCCCCATATATATATTTCATACTCTGTCTTTTATATTCCAACGGCTCAGCCCCTACACAGCACTCATCTTTATTTCATTTTTGGATGTTTTTAATTTTGCCTGAGATTATTATTTTTCCTCTCCCTCTGTCTCTGTCTATCAGTCATGGATTGGTACCTGTGCTGAAACTGCATGCTCTAATGTCTAGTGTTTATAAGTGTCTCTAAAGAGTTCACAAGAGAGAATAGCTCACTCACTTCCTGCTTAAAATGTGCTTGTTTACATAGCTATAGTTTGGAGACGATTTTACATTTATCCCCAGAATAAAGATAAAACCTCCCTTTGGGGACATCTGTGGACGTCTTCAATTGGAAAAACTATTCAGATATTAAACATATAATGTAGGTTAACACATATAGTTATCATGAACTAACAATAACCAATATTTTGTAGCAGTCAGTAATCTAGGTTTCTACATACATGTAAAGCTGTATACATGAACATCAGTTAAGGCACTGTGAACTAAGAACGAAAAAGTTTATATTAATAAACTGACATTAACCAAGATGAATAAATGCTGTATGAAATTCTGTTAATTCCTAGTAATGCAATAACTAATGTTGATGTATTAGTGGTTGGGTTTGGGTATGTCTCAGTCCCCATTTAGATAGCTAAGCAAATATTTACATTTATTAATTTGCCAGACACTTTTATACGAAGGGGAATAATACAATATAAGCGATTCATCTTAAGGAGACAATAGTACGAAAAGAGCAAAGATTTAACTGAATGTGTTTGTGTGTGTTTACTGTCACACTCATGGTATTTATTTGAAGGGTGAGTTTTCATACAGTATATTTTAATGGTTGTATGTTCACAGCTCTTATGTGTACATTTATTTGTGTCCTGAGATGAAAAACTTTAAATAGCAGCAATAACATGTTGGAGCTTTAAATGTAAAACATGAAAGACTTACATTGGCTATGTTTGGAAAGGAATTATACCTTCACTCTTACTGAACACAGCACACTATGTATATTTCCTATTATTTAGGTGAAACATTACAAATTATTCAACAATAAATGTTCAAGATGTTCCAGAAGTGTGCTACATGCAAGCGAGTGACGTCCAAAAAGTTTATTTAGAATTTCTAATCCAATTTGATGTAAAATGCCTTTCAGCAGTCTGATAAAAAATTAAAAAAATCAGTCAAAAAAACAAAAACAAAAAAAAGAATATATATATATATATATATAGTATATATAAATAGAGATGTTAAAATCACAGTTGATATTACTTCCAGTTTATTTGCTAAATAAATTTCATTTTTTTATTTTTATTTATGAAGAAAAAATAGCTGAATGAATAAAGGTTGAACGATTATCTAGATTATGTAATTATTATTATTATTTTTTTAATTATGTATATGTCATTTTTTGTTGGGTCTTATTTAATTATTTATTGTATTTTTTTGTGATATTGTTTTTATATATTTTTTATTTATTTATTTTATTTTTTTGTATGTGCAATGTGATATATACTGTATATATATATATATATATATATATATACAGTATATATATATATATATATATATATATATATATATATATATATATATATATATATATATATATATATATAAAGATTAAACAACATGAGAAAATGGTCTGGGAAACCTGAGCTCCTAAAATAAGTATTAGCTACTTTTAGAAGTTACTCTGATGTGAATTTTTCACGTTTAGACAGTTTAGTATGTTGTGTTACGTGAGCACGTTTTTTTAAATGACACATTCTGACTAGCGCGTAATCTCATTATCGAAATTACTGACAAAATGTTCGTTTTTTGATTTTGCAAACAATAACAACGACGAGACAAACACATCATAACGATAATCAAATGGTTTTAAATAAAAGATATTGTTGATGAAAATATGATGAGTTTAATAATGCATTAATTAATTATTTTTTATTTATCTGTTCGATTAAAAGAAAGAAAACTCTAGAAAGATCTGATGTACAGTAAATAATCCAGCCATAGTGTGTTGTGGATTTTCCTGCTGATTATCTGTACGATGAACTTTACTAAAGGATTAATTATCTCACTCAAACACATCCACAACATAAACATCATTTTACACTTTAAATCTGCACAGACAATGAAGACAATAAACAGCTGAATTTGAATGAAGTTACGCACTAGTCAGAACACATAACTTAAAAACGTGCTACAAGTAACGCAAAATCCTAAACTGTGTAAACATGAACAATTCACAGCAGAGTAATTTGTAAAAGTATCTAATACTTCAGTATATTCATTAAATGCTATTATTTTAGGACTTTGCTTTCCTCATGTTGTTTAATCGTAAATATTAAGCATATTAATCTTTAACATGTTGGGTCCATGTTTAAATGATAGTAAGTAGTTTATACATTTTTAAGAATAGTTTGATCTGTTGCAGTTTGATACATCTTTTTGTCATTTTTCACATTATCGTCAACTAAATTAATCAACTTTATTTTCTTTGACTAAAATTGCATGCCATATTAGTCAGAGTAAAATTGTCTAAAATGAATGAACATGACATGCTGACGAAACTTAAAGGACATTTCATCTAAATAAAATGTAGATTCTGACGAAAATAAAAAACAGTGAAAATGAACAACATACTGGTAAAGAAAGGTCAAGGTCAAAGTACATTGCATTGTGGGATACAATATCTCTTGTATTGTGCTTTGTACTGCACATTTTGGCAAATGTAGGTCATCTGGGTGTTCCATGCACAAAGAAAAATTCCATTCTGTGCACAGTATACAAGCTATATATTGCTGAAATAGTAAGAGTAGTGTTTGGGTATGCTTTTTCTCTCCCGGCCGTCCTATTGCAGAGCATTACAAACTGTTTTGCTCTTTTGGATCTCATTTGTTTTTAACTCCCTTGCTCTTAGACCTTCTGGATGTTCCTCTAATTAGCGTGCAGCTTTAATCGTTCCCCCCAGAACTGCAGCCTTTAAATAATGTTCCACCACCAGTGATTCACTGCTGTTACTACAAACCACTGCAGCTACTGAACTACTGAAGGCTATAAAAACAACCACACTGGCTTTAATACTACATTCACACTGCAGCTAAATCCAGTTGTCACTCCTCAGAATGAGTGTTTAATCTTGTTGTGTTCACACTGAGTTCAGTAAATGACAGAAGTGACACTCTCTTTAGGATACTGACAGCTCATGTGACAAACAGAGGTGCGTGTCTCGACTCGAACACACATTTTGAGATATGTCGCTATTATTCCTTTCGTCAAAAATATCTTAATACCAAATGGGTCAAAGTGCTGGTATCCATTTTCTTGTTTACAGCCATGATAAACCAAAAATGTTGCTATGGTAATGTCAACCACCACAATTATTGGAGTAACTATTCTGTACACACACAAGATGAAAATAAAGGGGATTCACATTTAAATGCATCTGTCAAATCTTTGCAGTGTGACAAACATTTTAGCAAAAATTGCGTGGTACACGTATGGCAGCAGTTTAGAAGTAAAATGTCCACTGTGTGGCGCTAAAAGCGAGTTAAGGTTTTTAAGGTTAATGCTCTATCGAGTTTAAAATCAACAAAACCGACCTCCCTACCCTAAACCTTAACCCTCCTATTGTATTGAAAAATGGGACCTCCCTTTGGTATTTGCGGTCATTTTTGACCGGAAGGGTCAGATGTGTAACCCTTTTTTTTTTTAATGATGATAATGATACCATTTCTTCTTCCCTGAAGTAAGAACAATAACATTATTATTTCTTTTGGGTTTTATGCTATTTTGATCTTATTTACATGTACATTTCTTAATTTTACCATTAATTTGCATATACAAATAAGCAAATAAAAAAAAAAAAAAATATATATATATATATATATATATATATATATATATATATATATATATATATATATATATAAAACCAGAACCTACACTTCTATAAGTTGAAACATGAAGACAATATGAGAATGTGACATAAATTGGAGGCAGATTGCTGCTATCTGGTGAATAAAATATAAATAACACGACTTGTAAATCATGTCATGCCAGTAACAGCCAGTAGATGACTGTAGACACATACTGTGTAGTCTGATGGCAAGTTGTAACCTAATTTTATATTTTATCACAAGATATGCATTTGGATATATATTTAGACATTATCAAACTATTATTTGTCAAAGTTTAGCATTTTAAATTGATTGGAAGTGTCAGTTTTTGCAGTTTATGTCATTATGCTTGCAATCAAACCTGACCATGGTGTTACAAAGAGAAAACACAGAATAAACATTTTTCTACCAATAATTTATTTCAAACATAAAAATGTAATAACTCAAAGTAAATGCACAATAATGTCAAGAAAATCAAGAAACAGAAATGAACATTCTTTTATACTCTAATTGAATTTTTAGAATTTTTCAGAGTAAACATTTTGCCAATTCAAACTTTCTATAGTAAAAATGTATTTGTGTGTGTGTGTGTGTGTGTTCTCATCTCACCCCTTCATTTCTGAGTGTGTGTTTAGCTTTATGACTCATTTATTGTTTTGTTTTTTTGACAAATGTAAAAAAAGCTCTGTTATAGTTTCATCAGTTCATTCTTGTGTGTGTGTGTAAGTGTGTTTGTGTGTGATTGGGTGGGTGTGTTTTGCACAGAGGATGTTTTAGTGTCTCACCCTGTAATTTCTGTCTGTTTTTTTTTTGTGTGTGTGTGTGTGTGTGTGTGTGTTTTGGCATTGTGGCTGCTTTATTGATTGTATTTGACAGACTGAAAACAAAACTGCTCTGCTTTTTGTTCTTTCCCATTCATTTTCAATGGTCGGTCAATTTTGACCACGAAAACCAAAGGTGTCTATTTTTTTGTATTTTTTTCATGACCGCTTAGACTTATCGAATCAAGCCTAATTTATTTTATTTTTTTGTATGTTCAGATGGCAAATGGAGGAAAAGTCACCATGTCTTGTACTGCTCAAATAAAGCAAAACATTTTTATTGAGGACAATTTAGGGAGGGTTAAACCTAAACCTTAACAATAGTGTCAGAAAAAACAAATGTGAGATAAAAAACACAACCACGTCATTTTGTGGTGCTTCTATGACACTTTGGGCTCATGTGTGGACTTGCATGCTCTTCAGGACTCGTACCCCGGTCCACACAAATGTAACGCTCTATCAGTTGTGAATAAAAGTCATTGTTGTTGTAGCGCCTCTAGTGTTCATTTCACCAGGAAACTGACGTGATACATACAACGAGAAATGTAAAAATAACTTCACAAAAAAGTAGATATAGTAACGTGATTCTATGAGACGAGGTTGAGCGTTGAGTTATTCTGTACTGACCAATATTGTTTCATTATAATCTCAGATTAAATGTAAATCACTGTTGTGAAAAGACAGTCGTGCATGTGCAAGCACACAGATTATGACTGACATTCAACATTTCTAGGGATTTAAACCAATAAGCTCAATAACCTCTAAACTGGGCCACATAAATAAACATTCAAATGTACAAAAGACTTCTGCAAAAGTAATTTGTGATTTTCTTTCCAACTGAATGGGTTATCTTATTTATTTATGGGCTTATCAAACACATCAAACAACAACAACAAAACTCATCAGGAAAATAGTGCCATAATTTTGCTCAAGCTAATGAGTGGCTTACATTTATGATTATAAATCACAGTTTGCCCAAAAATATTGTGCCAGTAGAATGTGTGTACAGCAAAATGTTATGTGTAAGTTGATACTGACTGTCTGTTTTCACCGGTTCATTACATGATAAAAAAAACACACACTGATATTGATTGACATTTGGGTTGGGTTGTGCATCCCATCATCTTCATGAAAGGTTACACTGTTTTATCCTTGTCATTATTGCGTCCGTGCTGTCATACACTGCAGCTCCACAAACACACATGCATTCCACTGGGACACGTTGCGTGTGAGTGGAGACAGAACAGGTATGAAAACGACATATGGAGAGCCGTCACAACAGCAGCAATCTGGAACACGCTTGCTGAATGTTTATATAGGAGCTTTACTGACTGCACTCAAACCAGTGCTCACAGCCGCGCAATAAAGATGCTGATGCAAGAAACACACATAAACATGATAGCAAACTCTTTAGAGGGAACAACAAATACACATGTACAAATATTGTCAGTGCTGGAGAAGCTACTGACTCCTGTGGGTCATTTTTGACCTGTTTAAGAGTTAAAAACAGTAAAAAAAATCTTAATCTTGTATTTGGTCAAAATGCCTTTGGTTTCTCCACAACAATGTATAATTAATGAATAAGTAAAAAATAAAAAGTTACATATTTATGATACTTGTTCATACTGTATTTATGCAATGTCAGGGTGTTTTGGATGATTATGAGACCATCCCCAATTCTCTATGATATAGGCACCTTTTTTGTCCGCCAGGTAGATGTTTACTGTTTTTTCTGAAATAAAAATATTTTTGAATAAAAACCATTATATCAAACAGATACAATTAGTAAGTATTCTAATTATCACTCAAAATGAAGACTTTACTGTATATCTGCCTACCGTAAAAGAATAGTACCACCACTGATATATAGGTGGCGCTCTTTCCAGATGCAGTACTATATTAAAATGATTGTGTAAAATGCAAAAAACAAGCCTATGTAAAAAAAAAACAAAAAAACAACCTGAACAAAAAGGTTGTTTGAAATTACTGAAATAGAAGGGTTAAAATTGTTAAACTATATTGAAGCTACTCATTTGCAAAAGTAGTTAGCTAGAGCTATTTAAAAGGGATTTTTATATATATACTAGGGCTGTCATTCGATTAAAAATTTTAATTGAATTAATAACATGGTTTGCCGATTAATTAATCGCAATTAATCGCATACATAAATATTTGCTTTGAAAGCCCTTCAAATAACAATAATTCAATATATAATGATTATAAAATTAGAAATAATTATATTTAAATAATTCTAAATGAAATATATATATATATTGGTAAATTGATAAAATGGTACTTAATACTTTGATTATATAATTTACTACACAAAAAATTTGTAAAATGCTGCACAGGGACTCAATGAACTGTTTTTTTTAAATTGTCCAAACTTCCCAAAACAAGAGAGAGAGGTCAGTTAAGTGCATTTTATTATCGCCTCAGTTTTTACAGCTTCTCATCACTTTGACAGTTAAAGAAAACGGTATCTCTGTCTACTTTAGAAACATTTCCACAGTAAAGGATGCTAATAGTGATTATAAGACAGACCAGGAGAGACACGAGTGATTCCAATTGTATTCCAATGGAATAATAAAACATAAAAATGTAATAACTCAAAATAAACACATAATAATGTCAAAAAAATCAAGAAACAGAAATGAACATTCTTTTATACTCTAATTGAATTTTTAGAATTTTTCAGAGTAAACATTTTGCCAATTCAAACTTTCTATAGTAAAAATTGATTTGTGTGTGTGTGGGTGTGTGTGTGTGTGTGTGTGTGTGTGTGTGTTCTGTGTTGTGAGTGTGTTCTCATCTCACCCCTTCATTTCTGAGTGTGTGTTTAGCTTTATGACTCATTTATTGTTTTTTTGACAAATGTAAAAAAAGCTCTGTTATAGTTTCATCAGTTCATTCTTGTGTGTGTGTGTGTAAGTGTGTTTGTGTGTGATTGGGTGTGTGTGTTTTGCACAGAGGATGTTTTAGTGTCTCACCCTGTAATTTCTGTCTGTTTTTTTTTTTTGTGTGTGTGTGTGTGTGTGTGTGTGTGTGTGTGTGTGTGTGTGTGTGTGTGTGTGTTTTTCAGCATTGTGGCTGATTTATTGATTGTATTTGACAGATTGAAAACAAAACTGCTCTGTTTTTTGTTCTTTCCCATTCATTTTCAATGGTCGGTCAATTCTGACCACGAAAACCAAAGGTGTCTATTTTTTTTTTTTTTCATGACCACTTAGACTTATCGAATCAAGCCCAATTTATTTTATTTTTTTGTATGTTCAGATGGCAAATGGAGGAAAAGTCACCATGTCTTGAACTGCTCAAATAAAGCAAAACATTTTTATTGAGGACAATTTAGGGAGGGTTAAACCTAAACCTTAACAATAGTGTCAGAAAAAACAAATGTGAGATAAAAAACACAACCACGTCATTTTGTGGTGCTTCTATGACACTTTGGGCTCATGTGTAGGAGATGGGAACTCCTTCAATACTGTTTAAAAAGCATCCCAGGGTGATACCTCAAGAAGTTGGTTGAGAAAATGTCAAGAGTACATGTCTGCATATTCTAGACAAAGGGTGACTACTTTGAAGATGATCAAATATAACACAGTTTTGATTTATTTTGGATTTTGTTTAGTCACAACATAATTCCCATAGTTCCATTTATGTTATTCCATAGTTTTAATGACTTTACTATTATTCTAAAATGTGAAGTATGTATATATACGGTAGTGTATATATACATATATATTATATTTTCACTAAATACAACTAATAAAACTAGAAATCTCAGTAATTGATATAACTAGTATAGTAATATAGTAATATAGCTGCACAGGGACTCAATGAACTGTTTTTTTTAAATTGTCCAAACTTCCCAAAACAAGAGAGAGAGGTCAGTTAAGTGCATTTTATTATCGCCTCAGATTTTACAGATTCTCATCACTTTGACAGTTAAAGAAAACGGTATCTCTGTCTACTTTAGAAACATTTCCAGAGTAAAGGATGCTAATAGTGATTATAAGACAGACCAGCAGAGACAAGAGCGATTCCAATTGTATTCCAATGGAATAATTCACGGGATATTGTTAATTAAATTGGCCGACAAGACCGCAGTGTTCTTCAAATTGCGATGACAGATTAAATATATAATGCATGCAACACAGCGCTTTAACAACTCATGACTGTAGCGTAAACTCATCACAAAATTAATTAACTTATGTAGCATTATCTGGATGACAAAAATGTATTTGCATTTACACCTTCTTTGAATGTGGTCAAAATCCGTCCCATATCAACTCCGAATGTGTTTTCAGTGATCCACAATGCGTCTTGTGAATGTGCTTAAGTGCCATATGATTGCGATATGATCACCGAAAATGCATGTTGATGCCAGGTGTAAAGGGGGCCACTGACAAGATGTCATACAAACTGATCTTAATAAGGTACACAGACTTAGTGCCCTGTTTGAAGAGCGCTATGCCTTAAGTGCAGCGTTATGCGATACATCATATGTTAAAAGTCAGTGGGCATGGACCAAGTGCAAATTTATTCTAAGGCTTTTCTCCGGTTATTGCACCGTCTTCATCCAATTATTATATTCCATTTTATGTCAAGAAACATCTATATAAATGAAAACAGCCCATTCATAAGAATTTGTTTGTGTAAATGGGTTGTATGCATTGCATTCCCTGCTCTGTGACTATACAAAATAACATTAATATAATTGGTATTATTACCATTACTATTTATATTAATAATCATATTGATCTTTTGACACCCAAATCATGGCTAGTATTAATGGTGATTGATAGCTCTTTAATATCATCTGCTGGTGGAATCCCCAAACTGTAATTGCAGAAACTGATTTTAGACTTTGCGGTGAGATTAGATGTGCTTCTCAAATGTCTTATTATTAGAAATTTGCAAATAGCAAATTGTGCTTTGCGCCGCTTCATTAACATACAATACACCCGAGGGGGTCTGGGTAGCTCAGCGAGTACTGACGCTGACTATCACCCCTGGAGTCGTGAGTTCAAATCCAGGGCGTGCTGAGTGACTCCAGCCAGGTCTCCTAAGCAACCAAATAGGCCCGGTTGCTAGGGAGGGTAGGGTTACATGGGATAACCTCCTCGTGGTCACGATTAGTGGTTCTTGCTCTCAATGGGGCGTGTGGTGAGTTGTGTGTGGATCGTGGAGAGTAGCGGTGTCATGCACAACGAGTCACGTGATAAGATGCGCGGATTGACGGTCTCAGAAGCGGAGGCAACTGAGACTTGTCCACCGCCACCTGAGGTGAGTAACCGCGCCACCACGAGGACCTAGTAAGTAGTGGGAATTGGGCATTCTAAATTGGGGAGAAAAGGGGATAAAAAAACAAACAAAACAAAAAACATACAATACACCCACAGTGTGCACGCATACACCCACAGATAGCGCAACCACCCCCACCCATGCCCACTTTTGCTTTGTGCTTGCAGGAAAATTTAGCTTGGAATTAGAATTAGCGTTCTTACAAAAATTGGATAAGATGTAGTGCACTGTCATTGCACTTAACTGGTATCAGTCAGGGCTGCATTTCCCAAAAGCATCATAAGCTTAAGTTGATCATAAAGGCTATTGGCGTGAATGGTTTCTATGATCTACATAGGCTTACGATGTTTTTGGGAAACGCAGCCTAGGTCAGTTAATCGGCAGATATCTGACCATTTTGCGATTATCGGTATGTATCAGTATCCTCAAATGTCAAATACAAAAATCTTATCAACAGTCATATCAATGGATAAATGGTCTCTAGATATCAGTTTCTGCATCAACCATTAAAAAATGCTTAACGATCGACCACTGCACAAAATAAATGTCCACTTAAAAAAAAAGAAAAAAAAGAAAACTGAATTGTAAAAGTACAACATTTTTCTGGAATGCTCTTATGTTGTTTGAGCACAGTCACAATACGCCTGTGTGTGTGTGCCACTGACCACAGCAAACACACTCTCCTCTGGGTGAAGTTGGACCGAGTTAAAGGCATGTGATGCTCCTTTACTCTAATTAAGAAATAAGCCAAGCTGAGCGAGTGTTTTATTCAACACCCAGGGCTGCTGACGGGCGTCCAAAACCAGCCACACACACGGCTGCTGCAGCCAGTTCTTCATGCCCAAACACACTCACACAAACTTCAGGGCTCAGACCGTAAGACATTGAGTTCGTCTCACATATTTTATTCCGACGAGGGCTCCATTTGAATCAAGAGCAGCAGAGAGACCCAGAGATACATGCCGGCATCAAAGAGGGGAGGAGGAAGAGGAAGAGAGATGGAGGTGAAGAGAGGATGAAGACTGAAGTTGTGCTGCTCGTCCTGAAGTCTGCTCTCAGAAATGATAAAAATTCTCCAGAAGAAATCAGTTCACTCATGGAGAACAAATGCAGAAACATATTTTACAGAGTACACTACAGGATTTACAATCGATGATATCTTCAACAATGACTAAATGTGTTAGAGTCAACATGAAACAGCATTCACAACCCATTTTACTTCCATATTGTGATGTATTTCTGAGGGAAACAGGATATTCAATGAGAGAATAGACCAAAAGCAAGTATTAAAAAATGATGAAGGGTCAACATCTAAAACAGCCTTTTAACCAGAAAACAAATGATAATGGCATGAGATATTAAGTCTTGTTTTCAGAGAAATCTAGCAAAATTTGGTGCAGTTTATACTTAAAACAAGAAAAAACTATTTGCCAATGGGGTAGTAAAAATAAACTTGTTTTCCCTTTGAATCAAGTTGTTTCTTTTCTTACCCCATTTTTCTCCTTCTTATAAGCATAAATAGTACTAAAATGTGTTCGATTTCTCTTCATCTTGCTTCTCAAGAAAATGTATTGTGTCTTAAAGGATCTTTAGGTATTTCTACTGGAAAATAAGACAAAAATACTTAGAAAGTAATGTTTTTGTAGTGTAGAATGAGAAATGTGTCCTTTAACCATTAATTATAAATACCACATGCCACCGACCAGCAATAGCAAATATTTGTTCGTGGTTGTAACATGAACTATTGGCTAAAAGTCCATCAGCTAGTAAAAACATAAATAAAACAAGCGCTTTAATCACCTCGACTTCCTGTTTCAGTAGGAAACAAGTCAACAAGTCAGGAAATAAAACTTCACTTGTCAAGCAATTTTACAGAGGAGTCTAAAAATCAAATTTCACTGCAAAATAATATTTTCCAGGATTTTTGTCTCGTGTTCCAGAAGAAAATATCTTAACATTCTTACACAAGAAAAATGGCATAAGATATTAAGTCTTGTTTTCAGAGAAATCTATCCAAATTTGGTGCGATTTATGCTTAAAACATGAAAAAAACATTTGCCAATGGGGTAAGAAAAATAATCTTGTTTTCCCCTAAAATCGAGTTTTTTCTCACCCCATTGGCATATAGTTTTTCACGTTTTAAGCATAAACGTTACACACACAAAAAAGAAGACAAAGTATCTTGTGTCATTTTACTTCTCAAGTAAATGTATCTTGTTTTAAGAATGTTTAGATATTTTACAGGAAAACAAAACAAAAATACTCATTAAGAAAGTTATTTTATTGCAGTGTAGAGACAATTTTAGTGGACAAAAATGTGCATTTGCCGAACACAATGAGTCATCAGTAATTTTGGTCCATTAAGATTTCTGATATATCTGATGTTACCTTATTTTTAGAAAATAAGTTTATTTTTTCAGGTGTAAAATAACTAATACTATAGGAGTACACCAGCATAAATGACTTGAGCTAACAGACATTAACTAAAAGCCATGCGGACTTAGAAACAAAACAAAAAAGGGTGTATTTTCTCGTCTTTGACCTGAATAACCTTTAATACCCCCCTAAAAAACACAGCAGCCATTATTATAGAGATATCCACCTCCACTGAACTAAAATCCAACCTGGAATAGATGAGGATTTAAAACGACACAATGTCAACTCTTCTTTTCTTGTGCTCCATTTTATTCATTCTTCTTTCAAATTATAATTTGAGTCGGGTGGTACAAGGGCTTTGATATTAAAATTTTTAATAAAAGCCCTGATACTCGTGTATGTCTGCAGGATTTGGGGCCTGATTTTCATCCTTCTATTTGTCATTATTATTATACTTCTCTTTTTTCCTGTCCACAGGCACATGGCCTATACCAGCAGATCATTATTTCTGAAAAAAAGACTATTTCCTCCCCCCTTCAATGTGTGTCTAAATTAATGCATTATAAGCCATGGGAAAGATATTAAAAAAATGATAAAAACTAATCCTTGATGTCGAGTCGGTGTGTGCTGCTCTGACCCTGAGCGCTCTTGTGTTACAGTGTTCAACATCGCTCGGATTACACTGTAATATTTCATTACACGCACAGTCATCCACAGTCATATATCTACGGCAGGTATGTCGTTATTAATCGCAACCGACACTGAGGTCCACTCGACCACTATGACTTTAGAGAGAGACACAAATGCTCACAAACAAGGGCACACGCAGGCCGATACATGAATACATGTTACACACAAATCTGATCTCAATTATCAAATTTGAACAAATAAATGTACACAACAATTAACTACTTAACTAGAAATACCCTAAGCTATATAAATGAGTTTCTAAAGAGCAATATTTAACTAAATATTTTGGTAAACATCTGAATAAACTGATTCGCTAAAATGATCCAATGCTAAAACATTTTAGGAGAGCATGTTTCATTATTGCCTTAATTTGCCTTAATTATCACCATACGTTGCTACATGTTGAAAAAATTAGCATGTTACCGAAAAGCTACAGTATTTCGAGTTACTGTCAATTTATGTTAGTAGAGTAGCAGTATTATCTGCCACAAAAATAACGAGGATCTTAATTAGGGTGACAGTATTAAACTTCAACAGATAAATGTACACTAAATACAACTAATACACATTTAGGGCTCTATTTTCATGAGTGCACAAAGCGCTAGACTGTGCACAACGTCTTATCCAGTTTTTGTGAAAGCGCTATTTCTCAGTGCAATTTTCGTGCCAGCGCAAGTGGGCATGGTAGGGAGTGTATGCGCTACCATGGGTGTAGGCGCACAAACTGTAGGTGTATTGTATATTAATGAAGTGCCGCAAAGAACAATTTGCTATTTTCCTAAGAATTTGGAAATTTGACGTTTGAATACCACCTCTTGTCACTGTCATAGAAACATGCCTGACATTCATCAAGGACGCAGTTAATGCACAGAAGAACGTAATTTTCAATTCTTCTTATTCATTGCATACAGTCCATTTACACTACCAACTTCTTATGAGTGTGCTGTTTTTGTTTAAATCATTGGTGATTGACAGGGAGTGGACTATATAATAGGACGCAGATGCTGGAATAACTAGAGAAGAACCTCAGAATTAAATTGCACATTGTCATGCCTTTTGCGTGTTGCATGGGCAATTTCGCCAAACCCACTTGCGCCTATACTTAGCGCATGCTTGTACGAAAATACCAAAACTTCATGGCCATGCCCACTGACTTTGCGCTTATGACTTCAGGCATTGCGTTGCGCATAATGCTTGTGCTCTTAAAATAGGGCCCATAAATAAACAATAAGTTATAGAGCTCTATTTTAAAAGCGCTAGCGATATGCGATAAGTTATAAGCGCATAGTCAAAGGGCATGGCCATGAAGTTTTAGTATTTTCGTGCAAGCATGGACTAAGTCTAGGCACAAGTGGCTTTGGCGAAATTCCGCATGCGAAGCGCTAATGGGCTGGGTCAAGTGCAATTTCATTCTGAGGTTCTTCTCCGGTTATTGCATTGTCTTTGTGCTATTATATAGTCCATTCCCTGTCAAGCACCGGCGATATATAAACAAAAACAGCCCATTTATAAGAAATTGGTAGTGTAAATGGACTCTTTGCAGTGAATTACAAGTACAGAAATATGGACTTACGCTCAGGCATATTTTTATGACAGTGACATGCTCCTTTTACATGCATGGGAAATGTGGTTCTCGTCAGGAATTGGATACATGCTCTGTTGAATTATAGAGTATGTTAGTGTTATTAATCATTTTCATCTGCCGACACACAAGTCATGGCTAGTATTAACAGTGACTGCATCGGGGCCTGGGTAGCTCAGCGAGTATTGACGCTGACTATCACCCCTGGAGACGCGAGTTCGAATCCAGGATGTGCTGAGTGACTCCAGACAGGTCTCCTAAGCAACCAAATTGGCCCGGTTGCTAGGGAGGGTAGAGTCACATGGGGTAACCTCCTTGTGGTCGTGATTAGTGGTTCTCGCTCTCAATGGGGCGTGTGGTAAGTTGTGCGTGGATCGTGGAGAGTAGCAACTGAGACTTGTCCTCCGCCATCCGGATTGAGGTGAGTAACCGCGCCACCATGAGGACCTACTAAGTAGTGGAAATTGGGTATTCCAAATTCGAAGAAAAGGGGATAAAAAAAAAAAAAAAACAATGATTGCATCGGAACACACTTCACTTTTACCGGTCAATTTCGATTTTGAAAAAAAAAAATAATAATTTATAAAACAACTAAGTGGTCCAAGAAATTATACCAAATTCAAACATTTTACTCACTCTATGACAACAGGTGGAAAAATACTAATACAAATTAGATCATAAATAGGCCTACAATTGTAAATATAAACATTATAATAATAACTGAAAAATAAACAATGGCCTAAAGATAGTTTAACACAAATCTGATACATATTTGTTTCATAAAACAGCTACAACAGTGATTATCAGGGACATAATTTGATGTTCCACTATATTTTCAGCATTTGGACATGAACTTTATTACCACCTGCTGGTGGAATCTCCAAACTGCAAATGGAGGAACTGATGTTAGACTTTGCGCAGAGAATAGATGTGCTTTTAAAATGTCTTAGCGCAATGACCAACTTCTCAGGAAAATAGCAAGTTGCGCTTTGCGCCACTTCATTTACATACAGTACACCCACAGATAGCGCAAACACTCCAATCCACGCCCACTTGCACTGGCATGAAAATCGCACTTAGAATTAGCGTTCTCACTGAAGACGTTGCATGTGGTCGTAGTGTTTTGCACACTCATGAAAATAGAATAGAGTCCAATAATAGGGCCCAACAGAGACAAACAGCAAAAGTTAAATATTAAAAGCAATAACTAAATATATTGCTACACAAAAGACCGTCCAAATGAAGCAATTCACTCAATGAATCAGACTTCCCAGAACTTAATATGCAAAAGGGTATTTTAGAAGAGTGTATTAAATTATTTCCTCAGCTTGCTCTGTTGCAAACCTGCGTATGCAATATGTAACCAAAAAATGTAACATTTTATCATGCTACACTGCTACTCCATAAGAAAAAGTAGCTTGTTCCTGGAATAACAACTACTTTGAAAACAGTTACTGTCTCGCTACAAAAAAAAATGGTGTTACATTTGTAACGTCGCTACTTTTAGTTAGGGGGCTTTCACACTAGCCCTCTTGGTGCACACTTCGATTTGTTTGACATCAAAGTTTGGTTTGTCGGTCGATGTGAACACTAGTTGTCCACCTGCAAACCGCACTAGAGTCTGGGGTGATCTGGGATACAGTTTGCTGATAAATCGCAGGAGTGAACCGCACAGATGACTGTATTGCATCTTTGCATGCTCCCAGTCACAATTCCTATGGAGACCTGCTTGTCTCCAAATAAATCGCCTTCAGAGAGCAGCTCAGATTCTTTACATATCTTGCATTCATGGGCGTCACTTTGTTTTAAAAAAGTGGTGGGCACAGTTTTATTAGGGGGGAGGGGGTTGTGACATCACAAATTGGCAGAAATCATGAATATTAATTAGGTTATGTGCAGATGAAGTAAAATAATATTTTACTGTTTTGATATATTCATTCTTAATGACCAATTTAAGCGTTCCATTAAATATTTCGCAAAATTAATTTGATAACATGATCCAAACATCTATCACTGTTAGTACTGGGGTTTAGATAGTCATTGGATAAATGCTAGTAGAGCTTTAGCCAGATTGACTCAATGGCCTCATGGTAAACTTTTCTTCTCTAGAGGAGCGAGTAGAGCGTAGATTGCGTGTCTGGATGCACGAGAGAACATCAGTGCCTCAACGCCACTAATAACAGCCGCATTGAGGACTCATCATAACATAAAACTCCAGCGCTGGATCGCCCATGCACAAACAAAATAGAAACTTCTTATATTTACCTGACGAAGCTATTTCAAAAAGTGGTGGGGACAAAATTAGCAAAGGCAAAAAATGGTAGGGACATGTTCCACCTGTCCCACACGTAAATGACGCATTTGCTACACAAACGCAAGTGCCGTTCTGTACATGTTAAGTTTTGGTGGTAAATTGAAAGAGACAAAAAACACATTGAAACTGACGTCTTCTGTTGACAAGTTTTTCTTTACCGCACTTTTGGCGCGCTGTCAAACTAGAAAGCACATTTGTGGACAAGGACACACGTGCAGTTCAACATATGAGGAGCAGCATGCGTCCCTGCTGATGTGAACTATTTTCACATCAGCAGCAAAACACATTTCTGCCAATCTGCTCACATCTCCGATGACTTCCTAACTAGGGCAGCGATGCAATGTTGATTTGGCCTGACCATCACTACCTTCATCATCTCTATCCTAATTTTCGCGTTCATTTTCTCTCGCCTCTCCTCACACCTTTTCAGACGCGTCTTTTCTACACCTCACACTTTTCTCTCTCTTTCTGGTCCGTGGCCAATTGTTGTCTCACCTCACACACTCTTCTTCTGTCTTTCTCTCAGTGGCTTCATTATCACATGCAAAACAGACACAAAGACTTGAATCAACGTCAACACAGCGGTGAACACGGTCGGAGAGACCTTAACACCACCATACTGCTTTCCTTCTGGAGACGTATAAAGCCCAAAGACAGTGAGTAAAAAGGAAGCATTGATGTTGTTTTTTTCATGGACAACAAAAGGAGGATTTTTTTGAAGAATGCAACACAGCCTTTTTGGTAACACTTTCTATGAAGCCCATATTTATAATGCCGAATTTATAATACTGAATTCATAATGTCTCATAATCATACACCTTATAATAAGTTATAACTTCTCATAAATAATTATAACTACAGTTATAGTACATTATATGACTTCCCCTCTTCATAGTTATACTTTAGAGTATAATGCTGCATTATAATACAAGCAACATCCAATTTTAACACAGCAGAAGTTAATAAAGTTAATCGTATTAGTGCTGTATAGTGTAAACAGTCAAAAGGCTTTATGATGTGATATTAAATTGGTCTTTGCCTGCTTAAAAGGATTAGTTCACCCAAAAATGTAAATTCAGTCATTGTTTACTCACCCCTGTGTTGTTATAACCCTATATGACTTTCTTTCTTTTTCTGAACACAAAGGGAGAAATTGTGAAGAAATGTTGTGCTCAGTGATGTCATACAATGGCAGTTTATTGTGACCACTAGAGGTAGACCAATATATCGGTTTTATCGATTTATTCGGTACCGATAGCTGCTTTTTGGAACTATCGGTTATCTGCAAAAATCTGTCGATAGTTGCTGATAGTTTTTTCATAATTTTGTAATTTCAAAATAAGAGCTCCAGTGTGTTTCGGGCTTGTTTTTATTTAAAAGTCCTGTGTTATGCACCGAATCGTAATTTTTTTTCTGGTTATTATCGAGATTTTGGTGGAACAAAAAACTTTATTTTATAAAGTTAACTTTATAAAATAAACTTTCTTTAACTTTATATTTATTTTGAACTCTTCGTCTTTGCGCACCATAGTAAATAAAGAATAATTTTTTTGACATTCTATAAACAGATTTGAAAAACTATCGGCCGATTAATCGGTTATCGGCCTTTCTCACCACCTTAGTTATCGTATCGGCAAAATCCACCATCGGTCGATCTCTAGTGACTATTCTTCTAAAGAATGCAAAAGTATAATTCTAATAAATTATTCCATGAGACTCATGACAGTGTTGGGTAAGTTACTCTAAAATAGTAATTAATTACTAACTACTAATTACATCTTCTACATTGTAATTAGATTACTGTACTAATTACTCTGTCTGAAAAGTAATTGCATTACTTTTTACTAATTACTGCCTAAAACCCTGATCAACCTCGACCAGATGAAAAATAAATCATATAAAATTAATTATTCATGAACTGGCCAAAGAATTTAAGGGGGTAGCATTAAATTAAGAAACATACATTTTAACATTAGACTTTAAATTTCGATTTTAAATTCATTATTGTTTTATATAGAATTGTTCTATAGTCTATACAGTATTTCAGTGTTTCCCAACCTTTTTTCTGCCACGGCACACTTTTTACGACTATGAAATTCTACGGCACACCACTATCCCACATAGGCTCACCATCGTCAATATTTTTCCTTTTCAAGAACTTGTCCATGTTTTCTGTCCATCTTAGTAGCGTGTTTACTTGTAATGTTTGAAATTCGGCTATGCAATAAAAATAAAACCAGTCACATATGTAGGCTATGCTGTGTGAGGTCACAGGTGGCAAGAGCGCTAAATGGGTCATGAAAAAACAACAAATTTGCTTCTTTTCTAATTTGTAGATTTGTTCTTGCAATGCCACAACAAATTACAGGGATGCAAACTCATGAGGGGCGAAAAAGGTCCACGAACATTTTTTCTGGGGATAATTTTTTTAAAGAATAAGTTAAAAGCATCAAATCCAGCTATTTTAGTGATTCAAGTTTATTCAAGTTTACAGTTGTGCAGAATTAGCTGCAAAATAAAGAGTGTTTTGGTGAGGCTTGCTTCTGTTTCACAAATTTGTTCAATTTTATGAACTGATTAGTTCAGTGACCCCTTCTGGAAATGTCACAAGGTATGGGGACAAATGAGCATCTTATGTGCTATGAGTGAGTCAGTGAATCATTTTGAGTCATTCATGAGTTGAGTCAAGGCGTCAACGCTCCGTTCAACACCAGCATCAAGCGCCGCATTGCCCTCCACATGACAAGAGTTGCAGAAAGCGTCACAGAGGGGTGATTTTACGAGTTTGCCACGTAAAAAAGCGGGAGGTGTGCACAATAAACATTGAAAACATTCTTTGGAAGAGAGAAAAAAAGCTTGCAGTTGCTTTGATAGCAGAAAGTAATAAAAGGACTCGTTTATGTTTAGGTCTAAGCGTTTTCTTGGTGAATTTAAATGAGTTCAATAACCGGGGTCTCTGATATTCGTAAATGATAAGGTAATATTTAATTAAAAGAAATGATGAGACATTCAATGTCTCTTCACAAATTTGGACAGTTTTTAAATATTTCTTGTTGCTTAGTACTCTCAAAGACATAATTTGTTAGGCAAAAAAGTGTGTGAAAAACACTTTGGTGTAAAGTGGTGTCACTTCATAGGCTTCAGTGTATTCTGCAGTGCTGACGTGAGTCATGTGAACGCCCCTTAACGCGTATAAATATCAGTCACTTTTGCACATTAATCATTGCTCTCCACAATCACAAAAGTGACCGATTATTGTTTTAAAATGGCGAATTTCTCCAAAAGGTGAGGAGTTTGGATCCCTGAAATTATTATATATTTTTTTCATGCATTTATTTATTTAGTGGAATTTGATAATTTTCCACAGCACACCTGACAATCTTTCATGGCACACACAGTGGTTGGGAAACACTGCAGTATTTAACACAATTACATCAGAAGTTACTGTAATTAAATGTCTGAAAAATTAAGAGAAATCCCATACTTGACTTTTTTCAATGAAAAAGTAATTTAATTACAGTAATTAATTACTTGGTAATGAATTACACCCAACACTGACGATAAGGTTTGGTGAGAAACAATCTGAAATCTGATGTATTATTTAATGAAAATATTTCACTGACCGTTGATCTCCTGTGTGCATTCATGATAGGGCACGAGAGCAACAGTTCACGCAGCCCCCTCGCGACATTGGGGCGTTCAAGCGAAAACTTGTTATGTTTATCTAAAAACAGGTCCTCCACAGCGATAGTGACAACAGAACTCAACACAGCTGCACACAAAACAGAGAACAGAACTTACTAAACATGTCTGAAGAGTTTGTAGTCCAAGAATTGATGCATTTCTATGCCCAGCCTTATTTTTTTGAACAGAGTACTCGGAAATCAAACAGAAACATAGATGAGGCTACAGGCAGCCACAGTCATACTGTGTCCTAACCTGATGGCAAATGGCATGCAATAAAATGTATATTTTCTATGTTAATCAGAGTTTTTGTCCTAATCAGCAGTGACAAGTGACGGTACATTCTATCGATCGCTTGTTTACTATTTTCGGCATCACGCGGGTAACTCCGTCCACTGTGAACTGACACCGGTCCAAAAACTTTCAAAATAAATAAGGATGGGCATAGAAATGCATCAATTCTGGGTTTCTGATGTATTTTAACCTTGTAGCTTTTCAAAATATCTCAATATGTACATATAATGTGTGTTATTTTATATTTTGTGCATGTGTAATGTATATAACTTCCAGCATGACTTGTAATGTCTTATAACCGCTTAAAAATATCTTATGGATGTTTATAAGAAGACATTGCTTTTGTCACTTTACTTAAAGCATACCTATTATATACTGTATATTACAAATATATGTAATCTGCAGATAAAATTGGATGTTGCTGATGTTATAATGCATTATACTCTATTATAATATATTATAATATTTATGAGAAGTTATACCATATTATAAGGTGTCTTATGAGACATTACTAATGCATTATAATGCCTTTACAGTGCATTATAAATATGGGCTTCATAGGGCCTTTTTTCCCCTAAAGTATCACTTTTAAGGTCCTTTGCTTTATGTGACAGTTGTGGCCACTATATTGTTTTAGGAAAAGAGATGTGTAAAGATTATTTCTCTGGAGCAACATGATGGCAAATGAGGCACATCCACACTCATCCGTGTAAGTCTGAAGCCTCAGTTTTCAGTTTTCTAACATCATCGTTTTTCCAAAGTAGGCGGTTATGAAGAGCATTTTCAAACTGCTCCGTTTTCGGTGGAAGAAAATGCTGTTCCAGTGTGGATGAGGCTCGTAAAACGTAGCAAAATCAATGCATTTTCAAATGAAAACACAACTTTATTTTTTCACTCTTCCTTCCTGGTGATGTTTGAAAGCCTGAAGACTGAGTTAAACAGATGAGGATTGTACAGTTTGACATCTTACACTTTAAAGCTCTTTTTAAAACTTGGAGGCAAATCTGTCGTCACAGTGACAAAAACCCTACATTGATAATTGCCTAGAAATAAGAGTCTTTGTACCGCTCAATACCCCTTGTAACCGTCTTGACAATACTTAGACACCTACTAAATAGGGAACGCTCTTTATTTCTTCACTCCATGCAAGACAAAACCTCACCTCATTCAGTCTGATGTGGTGAAGCACACTAGAGCGAGTTGCACGACTTATTTTGCAGGCTGGAAGTGTGGCTGGCACTATTTCCAAATTGATTCCCATTTAGACATGATAATCTATTACAACTCCTCTTTGTCTGGAAGATGTAATATGCACAGGGCAGAAGCCAGGAAATGAACAATCTAACATAACAGTATCACCCATTATCTGGCTTGTGCCATGACTTCTGACATGCACGCAAGTTGCAGTGAGGTGAATACCAGCACAACACTGGAACAGCACAGCTGTGTTCGAAATAATCACAATCTTCCATGCTGGAAAAACTGGCAATATTTCAGGTACGACCCACAACAGAAGAGCAGAGGAGCTCTTGAGTGGCAGTCGGTTAATCTCTTTTATTTGGATGCTACATACAATCACTAGTGATAAACTGATATAGGAGTCAGTACCATCACATTAATTCCTCCATAGGGGAATTGATTGACGATAACTAATTAACCTTTAAAGTCAGACCTAACGTTAGCTCTGAGGTTGTTAATCGATGTTATATGCTTCTGTTGAAGACATTGGTCCCCATTATTTCAACTTCATTTAAATTGTTTTTGTTAAATAATGGAATTCCTGTTAAAGAACTACATTACCCATAATTCTGAAGAGAAACAATCCACCAGTCAGAATTGCAGGAAACAAAGCGCAACAAAAGAGCTCTGCATGCTTTTTTTGTACATACTGTTTCAGAATATTTTGCAATAAACTTCAAATGTTTTGTTTCTATACTTATAATAAACAACTTTAAATTAATAGTTGCATATTTTCCCATAATTTTATTTGATTACGTCATTTGCAGTGCTTCATGGAATTGTAGTTCATTCCCTCATTAAAGACGCTAAGTACACAGTCTTGTATCTTTATCTTTTTGTCTGATTTTCAAATACTTTTTGCTTCAAATCAAAGTTTGTAATGTTGTGATTTTACAAAATCCCTATGGAAAACAATTTAAGGGAAAATACTTCTAAAACCAAAACAGCTGGAAAAGTTGGCAGCCACTGTTGCGCTCCAATAATCATAAAATATGTGGCCACTTTAACATTATCATCAATGGCATTTCCAAAATATACAGGTTTCGTCAATGGATGCAGTTAATTTTCTGTTAGTAGATATTTGAGTAAATATCGTGTAAAAAAATAATAATTTCAATTCCCTATCTGTCACTCACTCGACGTTGTGTCGATGTAGTGACACTAGGGGTCACTCTTGGGAGCCCCAAACACCTCTGGTTTTTTGAAAAAAGGCCAATGGGAATTGGCAAGTGGAATTTGCACTCCCCCAGACATACGGGTATAAAAGTAGCTGGTATGCAACCACTCATTCAGATTTTCTCTTCGGAGCCTATCGGTTCTATTCAGTGAGCTGAATTCATCCGCCGAGTTCATTCACCTCATCTGCTGGACTTACAGTGCATTTCAGTGGCTTCTCCCCCTCTGCACCTGTGGAGTGCAGAGAACGCCCCTGGGCGCTTCGGCAGAACAACAACAAAAAAAAGAGTATATTCTAAAAAAAGGTATATTTTCACTTCTAAAAGAGCAGCACACACGGAACGTCTATTTTAAAGATGCCTTCCCGCTTGTGTGTTATTCCTGGTTGTGGTCGTTATCTCTCTGCTTCTGACGGCCACGATCGCTGTCTTACGTGTCTGGGCGCTGCCCACGTGGAGACTTCATTCGTGGATGGGTCTTGTCCTCATTGCGAGAACATGACTATGGCAGCACTGCGGTCGCGGCTTGCCTACGTAAGAAAACAAGCCACTCCAGTGGCTCCCCGCCTCGGTCCTTCTACCTATGGGTATGAGGCCACGTCGGTTAGCACTGGGGGTGATTTGGGGACTCCAATGGGACCACCTCCGCCGGGTAACCTCCCACGGACCTTATTCGGGGCCCGGGAAGACGATGAGCTATCGAGTGCAGCATCGGAGAGCGGGCTCGTCCACTCTGACGCGGAGGCTCCGGCTGGGCTTCACCCTTCGGGTGAGGTCACCCAGTCTCAGGCCGACGCAGAGATGACGGACATGCTTACCCGGGCAGCAGCGAGCGTTGGGCTAGAGTGGAATCCTCCACTCTCCCCTGAACCCTCGCGGCTCGATGATTGGTTCCTGGGCCCAGAGCGCCACTCATGGCCGTGCCCCACCCCGGTTCCTTTCTTCCCGGAAGTGCATGAGGAACTCACAAGATCGTGGAGGGCACCTTTTACTACCCGGTCCCGATCTTTCAGCTCCCCCGCTCTCAGTACCCTCGATGGTGGGGCGGCCAAGAGGTATTTGGTGATCCCCCAGGTAGATAAGTCCAGGGCCTGTAGGTTTATGTCGTCTCTGACAACTAAGGCCTATGGTGCCGCTGGACAAGCCGCCTCCGCCATGCACGCCATAGCTCTCCTGCAGGTACACCAAGCCAAGGCGCTAAAAGAGCTGCATGAGGGTAGTTCTGACCCGGGATTGATGCAGGAACTGTGCTCGGTGACCGACATCGCTCTCCGGGCGACGGTGATCTCTGGGGCAAGTGATGTCCACCCTGGTGGTCCAGGAACGCCACCTTTGGCTCAACCTGGTCGACATGAGAGAGGCTGACAAGGCACGGTTCCTTGACGCCCCCATCTCCCAGGTTGGCCTGTTCGGCGACACGTCGAGGACTTTGCCCAGCAGTTCTCGGTGTGAAGCTGCAGACGGAGGCCATTCAACTCATCCTGCCCCGGCACGGCTCAAGACCCGATGTGATTATCCCCTTGGTCCCCCTCGCCCGGAGTTTGGACGCGTGGGGGGGCACCTTGTCTCGGCTCCTCAGCACAAAACCTGAATGAGTGGCTGCATACCAGCTCCTTTTATACCCGTATGTCCTGGGGAGTGGCATGCAAATTCCACTCTCCAATTCCCAATGGCCTTTTTTCAAAAAGCAGAGGTGTTTGGGGCTCCCAAGAGTGACACTTAGTGTCACTACATCGACACAACATCTCGTTCCCTCCATCAGGGAATAGAGGTTACGAAAGTAACCAGGACGTTCTTTTGTTTACATGTAATTTAAGTGTTCCCACACCATTTGAAATGAGGGTTCCCAACCAATTAATTTCTATACATTTTCAAATCATTCATCAATTCTACATAAGGATTTTAAAAACATTTTTTAAACATTACAGTTGCATGGCACATTCGACAAATATGAGTAAATGATGAGTTGATGAATAATTTTGGATAAAAGTGTCTTCTAAATGCTAAATGAATAAATGTAAATGTAAATGTAGCTAGTTTTAGATTTGATTATTTTCCATGACATTTCCAGGCCTGGACATTACAATTTTAAAATTCCAATCAAGAAAAATCATAATTGTAAATTTTACAAAAAATTAAATAAATAATAATAATAATATATATATATATACATAAATAATTTCATGTATTATATATTATGGCTGTCATTTTAACACAGTAACACTGAAAAAATAATAATAAAAATTAAAAAAATATATTATTTTATGTATTATATATTATGGCTGTCAATTAAACGTGATAACACAGAAAAAAATAATACAAAATGTAAATAAAATAAAGAAGATATTTTATGTATTATATATTATGGCTGTAAATTTAACACATTAATTTAGTGAAATTAATTATATAAAAATAATGCATTAAAAAAAAAACCCGCAATTAATCATGTCCGCCAACCATAATAAGGAATGTTCAGCTTCATGTTTTTACGAGTCTCGGTCAGCAGGGGGAAAGTAAGCACAACTCCAGCTAAACAAGCAATGCATATTTTATGCAATATACATTAAGGTTCTATAACCATTGGATCTATGTAATTAGCTGTTGTTAAATTGTATTTCACTGGTATTCTATCAGCCAAGTTTCTTTCTAAATATCTACACTGTCTATTGAAAACCCATACCAGTCGACCACTAACTATTACTAGAGATACCAAATATATTTCCCCAAATACTGTCAGCTGCATTAAGATCTTTCATTGTATCAGTGCCTGAGAAGAAAGTTGCCATGGAGCTCAACATCACCAAGTCTGATTAGATCCAGACTTCGCAGCTCACATGCCCACCTCACCACGTCTGCTGGACCCGACACAGAGGTACGCGCATGGGCCGAGCTCTCTGCTGGCAAGGCAGCAGCTGGCCGAGAACGTTCATGGCACCATTAAGAAGGTCTGATGTTCAGCCCAGTGCTCGGGTGCCCAGGGAGATCTGATCTACCTCTCAAAAATATGATACATCTGTTCATTCAGGCAGCTGGTGGGAGGACCAGGGGTAATTGGTGCTGCCTGATTGGGTAGTTAGTGCAGAATTGAGGATTAGATTGGTTCTACAGACTGTCTGTGATAAAGGTCAGGGTGCTAGGGCAAAGAATCAGGCTGAACAACACTATGATCTACTCACTCCGAAGAGCGTTTGTGTTCAGTACTTTGAAGGGTGCATTATTGTCACATATTTTACGTGTGCTGTTGGTACAGCCTACACAAATACATATGTCACTGCCACTTTATTTTTAAAATAAAGGTTACCTTGATAACGTAGCTGAAAATATAATGCTTTTAGCTATTAAGATTGCAAATGTTGCAGGAAATATTACCACTAAATTCAATCTGATCTCATAGAATGAACATTACTATAACTACATTTTTGCAAACTGACTTTTACGTGCCACGTTCCACGTTTCGAGCAGTTTCCTGGTGAAATGAACACTAAGAGGTTCTACAACAACTCAAGTCAAGTCATTTTTATTTGTATAGCGCTTTTCACAACACACATCATTTCAAAGCAGCTTTACGGAAAATCATGCATTAATTAATGACTAATGTCTTTGAAGTCCATCCTGGATTAGCTACAGAGGTTCACATAGATGCACTGTCCTTGTTAGTTGGCTGATGAAGGGTTTTATTGCAATTAATTGATAGTCTATGTATTCCATTTCAAGAGTGTAGTCCATCATTAGACCAAGGTGATGCAGGCAGAGATCAGTGAGGTGCATCGCAGTTCAACCGGCAGGTCATTTTGGTGAGGTTTGATGGGGTCCATCCTAAATCCAAGGTTCAGGCAGTGGCATATGAAGTATCCCATGTATCCGATGTGGAGTCCAACACCAAGCAGGAACGGAGCTGGATCTGGCTGGCTCTGGTAACCTTGGGATATGAATCCTGAGACTGAGACAGGGAAACAAATAGAATAAAATGAGTGTAGATGCCATTCAATTTATTGCAGAGTTATAGATTATGAGATATGTTTCTGAGAAATGTTTCTGGTTCTGGAAGACCTAACTAAAGCAGCCTAATTGTGAGTTGAAGGATAAATTAGGTGTATGTCTGGTTAAATAGATGAGTCTTTAGTCTAGACTTAAACTGAGTGAGTGTGTCTACATCTCGAACAGTGTTAGGGAGACTACTCCATAGTTTAGGAGCCAAATATGAAAAGGATCTACCTCCTTTTGTGGATTTTGATATTCTAGGAACTATTAACAGGTCAGAAGGTCACTTAAGTACTGTGGAGCTAGACCATTTAAAGCTTTGTATGTAGTTAACAGAATTTTAAAATTAATACGAAATTTAACAGGTATCCAATGTAACGATGATAAAATGGGGCTTATATGATCATATTTCTTGGTTCTCGTCAGCACTCTGACAGCTGCATTTTGAACCAATTGAACTTTATTTATTGATCTTGCTGGACATCCTCCCAGTAATGCATTACAGTAATCTAGTCTTGAGGTCATGAACGCATTCATTTGTTTTTCAGCATCAGCAACAGAGAGCATGTGTTGTAATTTAGTAATATTTCTGAGGTGGTAGAATGCTGTTCTACAAATATTGGAAATTTGATTTTCAAAGGACAGATTGGTATCAAATATAACACCTAAGTTCTTTGCTGTAGAAGACGATGTAACAGTACATCCATCGAGAGTCAAATTATATTTTAGCGGCTTATTTTTAGAGGTTTTTGGTCCAATCATTATTACCTCTGTTTTGTTGGAATTGAGTGGAAGGAAATTTCTGGCCATCCAATCTTTGATTTCATTGATACACTCTGCTAATTTGGAGAATTGTGAAATTTCATCGGGATTAGAAGAAATATAAAGTTGGGTATTGTCGGCATAACAGCAGAAAATTATTCCACGATTCCAGATAATATCTCCCAGGGGAAGCATATATAAGAAGAAAAGAGGCCCTAAATCTGATCCCTGTGGCACTCCATACTTAACTTTTGTTTGATCTGACAATTCCACGTTTACACAGACAAAGTGGTAGCGGTCTGATAAATAGGACCTAAACCATGCTAATGCACATCCACAAATGCCAACATAATTCTCCAGCCTATTCAAGAGAATGTCATGATCTATCGTGTCGAAGGCAGCACTAAGATCTAAAAGCACTAGAAGTGAAATGCAGCCGCAATCAGATGATAAGAGCAAATCATTAGTAACTCTGATAAGTGCAGTCTCTGTACTGTGATGGGGCCTAAAACCTGACTGAAATTGTTCATATTTACCATTTCTCTGTAGAAATGAACATAGCTGGGATGACACTACCTTTCTCTAGTATTTTTGACATAAACGGGAGATTTGAAATCAGTCTATAATTAGCCAATTCTCCAGGATCAAGCTGTGGCTTCTTAATAAGCGGTTTGATAAATGTCTTTTTAAAGTTTGTTTAAGGATAGCGAGAAGTTAATAATATTAAGAAGAGGTTCTGAGATTACAGGAAATATCTCTTAAGAGCTTAGTTGGTATTGGATCTAACAAACATGTTGTGGCTTTTGATGTTTTGATAAGTTTTGTTAGCTCTTCATGACCTATGACAGCGAAGGATTGAAGTTGCTCGTGAGGAAAATTATGAGACACTGTTTTCTGAGGTGCTGTGACAGATGATTGCATAATCCCAATTTTATTTCTTATTATTTCAATTTTATCAGTAAAGAAATTCATGGTCATTACTATTGTGCTACGACGGAATATCTGGTTCAGTCGAGGCTTTATTTCTAAACAATTTATCGTGTTTTAAGATTGTTGTGGTTATTTTCTATGAGTTTGCTAATATATCTTTTAGTGCCTGTCTGTTGCTACAGACACTATCCTTCCATGCACCGCAAAATACATGTAATTATGTATTCTTCCACTTGCACTCCATTTTCTGAGCTGCTCTCTTGAAAGCATGAGTGTGATCATGGTGCTGGGCTTTTTTCTTTAATCGAAGTGGGGCGACAATATCAAGAGTGCTAGAGAAGACTGTATTTATATTTTCTGTTATTATATCAAGTTCTTCTAGACTTTTAGGCTTACTGAGTATGTGAGATACATCTGGAAGATTATTAGTGAAGCTGTTTTTAGTGGTTGAAAGAATTGTTCTACCTGAACGATAGCGTGATGTTGATTGAGTAACATTAGCTTATCGCAGCATACAAGAGACAGGTAATGATCTTAGATGTCATCACTCTGTGGCAGAATTTCTATATTTCAACATCAACTCCATATGACAGAATTAAATCTAGCATAAGATTATGGCGATGAGTTGATCCTGTTACATTTTGTCTGACTCCAAGAGAGTTGAGAATATCGATAAATGCTAATCCCAATGTGTCAGTTTCATTATCTATGTGAATGTTGAAGTCACCAACAATTAAAGCTATATCTACATTAACTACTAGATCTGATAGAAAACTAGCAAATTCACCAAGGAAATCAGAATACGGCCCAGGTGATCTATATACTGTAGCAAGGGTAAAAGACGATTTTTATTTGTATCTGACGGTGTCACTTTAAGCATTATTAGTTCAAAAGACTTAAACTTATATCCTGTCCTCTGAGTAACACCAAAAACTTCACTGTAAATTGTAGCAACACCTCCTCCTCGACCCTTCAGATGAATCTCATGTTTATAAAAATAACCTGGGGGAGTAGATTTATTTAAACTAATATATTCATCCGGTTTAAGCCAGGTTTCAGTCAAACAGAGCACATCCAAACTATGATCTGTAATAATTTCATTTCCAATTAGTGCTTTGGTTGAAAGAGATCTAATGTTTAGTAGCCCTATCTTTATATGATGTTTATCTTCAATTATTTTGCTTTTTTCAAGTTTGATATTAATCAAATTCTCTATGTGATATCTAGGTGATACAGTCTCTATGTGTTGTAGTTTATGTGACCTGTGTGACATCTCAAGACAGCTAACAGACATTCGGATTGGCCACTTTGTCTGCTTCCTGACCTGGGCCCCAGCTAGTCAAATACTATCACTATTAAGACTATGAGCCAAATTACTAGAGAGGAGAATGGCACCTTCCCTGGAGGGATGGAGTCCATCTCTCTTTAGCAGGTCAGGTCTACCCCAAAAACTCTTCCAATTGTCTATAAATCCTATGCTATTCTCCAGACACCACTCAGACATCCAGCCATTCAGTGACACTAATCTACTATAAACCTCATCCCCACGACGAGCAGGGAGGGGGCCAGAGCATATCACAGTGTCTGACATAGATTTTGCAAGTTCACACACCTCTTTAACATTATCTTTATTGATCTCTGACTAGCAAAGATGGACATCGTTTATGGCAACATGAATAACAATTTTAGAAAATCTAAGTTTAGCATTAGCCAGCAATTTGATCTGATATCAAATGCCTGAGCCCCGGAAATGCATTTAACAATGTTGGCTGGAGTCACTATTTCCACGTTCATTACAATAGAATCACCAATTATTAAGGCTCTTTCAACATGATTCTCAGTCGGTGCATCACTGAGTGGGGAGAATCGATGGGAAACCCTAACAGGAACAGGAGAGTGCTGTTGCTTTGCTGAGTGAGTATGCTGCAGAGACGTCACCCAAACGCCCCTTGCAGGAGCTCTACAGTCGGAACCAAAGTGTGTGTGTTGCTCACTGTACTATCTGCATCCGAAACAGTATCTACCGGCTTCTCTTTCTCACTGACCTCCAATAGCGTTCGGATACGGGTCTCTAACTCATTAACCTTCTCTGTCAGCCTGACTAATTCCTTACATTTATCACATGTAAATGCATCACTGCTGACGGAAGAAGCTATAGTAAACATGTGGCATGCATTGCAGGAAGAAATAACATGAGCGGATGCCATGACTTACCGCAATTGTTTGTTGTTGTTGTTATGGTTATTCTTGAGCGGAGGGTTTGAGATCGATGTGGTTCGATGTCATTCCTGATCAACAGATGTTTGAGATTGATGCAATAATCAGTGTAAAACACAGAGGAGAAAATGAATGCATGCAGTCGAGACACGAGATGTGGACTGCGAGACGCTGCAGATGCAATACGTCACATGGCATTTTGTAACGCTATGCCAGTACTCAGCAAAAATAGTTCCGTAAAGATGTGAAGTGGGGAAAAAAGGAAATAAAAAAGAGAGAAAACGGGTGCGCGAGGATAAATACACGCAGTTGAAACAGTAGAAAAACGGAAAAAAACCTAAGCACGCGGTAAAAAGATAAAGGATAAAACGATGAACGTATAAGAAGAATAAGCAAT
Source organism: Myxocyprinus asiaticus (assembly GCF_019703515.2). Taxonomy (NCBI): domain Eukaryota; kingdom Metazoa; phylum Chordata; class Actinopteri; order Cypriniformes; family Catostomidae; genus Myxocyprinus; species Myxocyprinus asiaticus. Next base: position 1,088,547 of record NC_059352.1, read on the forward strand.
GCTAAGCAGGCTAGCAAGCTACAAACACAGACTCGTGCAGCATGCCGGCAGCAACCGGAACAGGAAGTCAAGTTCAACCTCAACCACCCACATCCAGTTTCACCGTCCGTGAATAAAACTGTGCATTTTATTCACTATCACACAAATCACAACTACAATGGCTGATTATGACTTTAGAAACATTTATTATTGCTCTATTACTCCCACACTGCTACGTTATGATATTGAAAAACTTTTACTATAATGCATCATTTGAAAAACGGTACATTTTAACGCTTGTATTACAATCCCGGCTACATTTACACACTAATTCCAGTGTAATTAACTTCCGCGGAAGCTCACCTGATGGAACATTGAAATTTGGACTTGGAAGACCGTGGTTAGAGACCAGTAAAACATGTAAGCTGACACGTGAGACAAAAGTGTCATAGAAGCGACACAAAATGAAGTATTTGCTTTTAGAACACTATCGGTTTGGTTTATGTGTTGGTTAAGCATAAGGATGTCTGTTTTGTTCACCTCTCATTTGCTTTTAGGACAAGTGAAAGTTTTAGGTTAGAAGGTTTTACTCATTACAACCTCCATCTAACATTTACCGTAAAAACCTTGTTTGATTACAACACCATTTTACTCACTTTTGGCATTCCCCGCTGGACATTTCACTGGGAAACTGCAGCAAAACGTGTAACGAAGGATGTCATTTAATTTAGCAAAAATGTTGCCTCGGTCACTTAATGTTCATGAGATCAGTTTGTATCTTTAAGCGCATCTACACTAGAGAAAGCACTTACATAGCGTTTGATGGATAATAACGCGTAAGATCCATTTTAAGGCTTAAAGGAACAATTCACCCAAATATGAACATTCTCTAATCATTTACTCACCCATCCCATATGTGTATGACTTTCTTTCTTCTACTGAACACAAATGAAGATTTTTAGAAGAATATTTCAGCTTTGTAGGTCGATAAAATGAATGGTGACCAAAACTTTGAAGCTTTAAAAATTACATAAAAGCAGCACAAAAGTAATCCATGAGTGGTTTAATATATCTCTTCTGAAGCGATGCAATCACTTTGGGTGAGAAACAGATAAATATTTAAGTCGTTTTTTACTATAAATTTCCACTTTCACTTACAAAATGTGAAAGAATGTGAAAGTGGAGATTTATAATAGTAAAAAAGGACTTAAATATTGATCTGTTTCTTACCCACACCTATTACATTACTTCATAAGACATGGATTAAACCACTGGAGTTATATGGATTACTTTTATGCTGCTTTTATTTGCTTTTTGGAGCTTCAAAGTTCTAGTCACCATTCACTTGCATTGTATGGACCTACAGAGCTGAGATATTCTTCTAAAAACCTGGTCTGTGTTCAGCAGAAGAATCTGGGATGGCATGAGGGTGAGTAAATGATCAGAAAATGTTCATTTTTGGGTGAACTGTCCCTTTAAGAATGAGCTCGCTCAGTTTGAAATCGAACTAACAATAAAGTAATATCCTGTGACAGACGGGTTTGACGCCACTTTGATCAGCTTCAGAGAAAACAGAGTGACACCATTTTATAATCCACATCTGGCTAGGCAAATGGAAAACTTTAAGGCCATTTTTATCAGTTTCAGTGTTCATGTAGTTACTGCATTTTGTCTGGAATCATTCCTGGATAGATACCTGCTTCTCACACCACTCGCCGCATCAGTCCAGCTGACAGCCGACATGATGAATAAAGTGTTCAGTGTGAAGGACCTTGATCAGACGCCTCTTGAAGAGGGGTTATAAACGCACCTATCATCATTTATTCTTTATTTTTAACTGCGGTTCACATCTTAAAAAACTTCTGACCAAGAGCTCATAAGACTGGCCATTTATATCACTTGCCTTGGTTTTATTCATTGATGAAGAGGATGTTCAATAAATAATGTAATGAAATCACAGTTATCCTTGTTACTCTGAGCTGTCAAAGCAACCGAAGTCATGTAGCGTCATCGTACTAAAAAACTCCCCAGGTGTATATATATATATATATATATTTAAAATGTACATCAACAACTGTGCTATCCAGTGTTACTGATGTGACTTTGAAACTGTAGTTTGCCAAGCTACAGGCTCAGAATTCAAGCTTGGTACTTTTCAAAAGAAAAATCTAAGTACTAACTACAGCTGAGCTAATTAAGAGGGCAATATCTTTTGAAATATAAGCTACTGTATACTGTAACTATGAGATGATGTTTTGTTTAATTCTACAATCAGATCAGTACAAAAACCGTGAACATCTTAATCAGGGTGACAGCATTAAACATAGATAAATGTACCCCAAATACAACTAAAAGAACTGTACTTGGTGTCAGTTTCATTAAAAACTGTCTGTATTTATCAAAGCAGAACAGTACTCAAAACAGTAGCATTTAACTAAATATTTAGCTATATACTGTAAAAAAAGATGCATGGAATTCAGCACAAGGACTCAAATGAATCGTTTATTTACCGGTGTTTTGTGTATTATCAAAACTAAGAAATTTCAACTTTGTTCTTTTTGTTATATGAAGGTTTCATTAAAACTGAACTTGAAACTTTTTTCCAGGCCTTCATCATTTATTTTTGGTACTTTTCAAATGTGTTTTATGTATAGATTTGACTGTTTTGGACTTTTAAATATTAAACTATGAAAATCCATGACAAAATACAAATTATTACGTGTTTAAAACTATGATCATCTAAACAAAGAGTGAAATAAACATAAACCATTTCTATATTTATTGTGTGAAAATTATTTCTATCCATTTTCCAAAAATTACGACTGTCTCAAAAAAAGTAATGATATAGATTATGATATATTCTGAGACTCTCAGCCTAAGAAACTGCTGAAAAATCACAAAAGAAATTACGTTTTTATTTTTACCTCAATTTTACCTTTCTTCTTATTATTTTTTTTATTTGACATTATGTATATCTGGGTTTAAATAAGATGGCTCCGAAAAACTGCTTTTGCTTTTTTCCCAATAATGTCAACTTTAACTGAGAAAATGTTTGTGTTGATACGACAGGGCAATCAAAAGTTATAGCATTACAAAAATAATTGTTTGGAGATGTCCAAAAATGTCTCCAAACAAATAAAACATAATAATTGTACATAAGAACAAATTACACATGCAAACACAACAAGGGATGCACCGATCCGATACCTGGATCTGATTTTTTTTACCAGAATTTGAATAAGAAGCGAATTAAACTACTGTGAACTTGCCTACAAACAGACACATACAGGACTTCCTGGAGAGTTTAGAATGACATAATAAAAGCGTGAGGGTTTAAAAGTTAAAGGTGCACGATTGAGATACATTACTATATATTACTATTATAATATATTATTATTATTATCATTTGTTTACAAATTATAATCATATTTAAATTGAATGGCTTCCAAAAAATAACTGTGTGAATGAAAAGTGAGCTGATATCTTATAACTAAACTGAACAAAAAAAAGGCTTCTTTTCTACTGATGACTTATACTGGAATTACTGTTAATTTTGCTAATACATTATCCAGTATACTAGTTAACAATAAAGTGTTTCTTAATAAGCTATACATTTATATTGAAATAATGTGTAGTTAGAGGTTTGTGTTTCTTTACATATTAAAGAGTACTCACAATTAGTTCCACACAATAATGTAAAGATATTCTAAACTGATTATGCAAAAAAACAACACTGGTATCGGATTGGGATCGGTATCGGTATCGGCCGATACTGAGATTTCCGATTTTGGAATCAGAAGAGAAAAAGTGGTATCGGTGCATCCCTAAACACAACAATGACTAAAGGTTTGTATAGCAGGCAGACATGATTTTAGTAATGAGATTTCACAGAATGAGTTTCATTCTGTGTCATATGAGTCATCATTGAGTCTGTGTCATGTATTTAGCGCCATCTCCTGGTGGCCATATGTAACATTGTGCTTCATGTGGATTATCTAATGATCTATGCATCTGATTATCTTGTGTGTGGGCTTGTTTGAAAGATAATCACCTCCTCTAAGTAATGATATGTGATATTTTATGTTCCGTTTATTTTTCACAAAGTTATAAGCAAAAACGCAGTAAATAAGCAACACCAACATAATTGTCAAAGACATTTACTTAGCAATTACTCACTATATTTATATCTGTGAGTAAAACAACCTTTGAGAGCTTTCCAACAACATATGACACATGGCTATTTGATCAGTTTGATGTTTTTACTGATTACAATAATATGTGCAGCGCAATTTTTCATTTTTATAAATGATCAAAACGGAACACTTCTGATTTGTCTGCAAATTTTAAAGCACTTGTTCAATTTTGGTCATAATGTCTACATGCATTGGAAAGTAGAGCTTATAAACTTTCAAATGATACCAATTTTGTGTTTGTCAAGACTAGTTATTAATATTTTGACAATTAATTTTCTTTCTTGTGGGCCCATCAGAGCTTAAAGGGTTCATTTGTTGACTAACAATGTCCAACAGTGTATGTACATGATTTATGTCATTTTTGTGTCATTTCCAGTTTAACAAGACTTTACTTTCTAGAAGTCCACAGTGCTAAATGTTCCCGAAGATACACCCTTACATGAATCGTCCGAATGAACTGGTTCACTAAAATGAATCAGAATTCTCAACAGTACTTGAGGAATATTCTTGGAGAGTGTTCTTGAATACTGTCTCGCATCGCTCAGCTGTAAAGCTGCAGACGCAATACAATGTCACATGGCATTTTGTAACACTACTCAGTACTCAGCAAAAGTAGTTCCGTAAAGGAAAATGTACACTATTTTGAAAACAACTGAGCTAATAAACAGTTATTCCCCAACACTGATGCTATCAAAGCTGGCCAAGCCAAAAAAAACATATACTGTATATAAAATAACACTGTGTTTTAACCAGAAGTAATATGCCATGTTTCTCCTTTCAGTGTGGACAGATAAATTACTTGCCGCTGGAAACTTGTTATATCACGCCTGGTTAGAAAACAGTGTAACATTACTCTCAGTCACAACAGAAATCGTTTCTTAAAGGATTAGAGTCAACATGAAATGGCATTCCAACCCATTCTGCAATCTGACCTATTTCTGAGTGAAACAGGATATTCAACAAATAACAACAATCTAGGCGGGACTTGAATTTATTCATGAGCAATTGATTGGATGGTGTAAAGTGTCTCTACATGACATGTGGTTAAAAAATAAGAAGATTTGTGACGTAAGCCGAAAAGTAAACTCATTCTTTTTCTTTGGAATACCATGCATCAATAAACTGAGTACAATAAGAACTGACTTTAACTGCTGTGTCAATGTAAAAACCAGCACTTAAAAAGACCCCTGATAATTTACAAAATCTCTTTATTTGTCTGCTGGGACTCATTTAGATGTAAATTTTTCCATGAGATCTATTTACAATTAAATACTGAAATTATTCCGGAGTTACATTCCTCTAATGCATGCAGATTTCTGAACATACAATGCAGGTTTGAGGGAGCAAGCGTGCACACAGGTGACAGCACACACATACATATGCACAATGGCACCATGTAAACTCTTCAGTATGCATTAACCATACATAACCAAGTCTTAAATCATATCATCATGTCGCTTTCTATACTCATCACATCTCCATAATCTAATAACATGCAGCCTCCATCACCTGTCAATCAGATATTTTGTGAAAAACAGAAGATATCACGTTGTGAAACATCACCGATATTTTAAAAAGGAAAATAAATACAATAAAGATTTTTTTTTTTTTCGAAAACACAGAATAGATTCTGAGGGATAACTGTAGCTCAACTGGTAGAATATATCAAACACATACTGCAAAAAATTATACCTTGAAAGTAGAGGTCAACCGATATATCGGTTTTACGATTAATCGGTGCCAATAGTTGCTTTTTGGAACTATCGCTTATTGGCCCTTTTCACCACCTTAGTTATCGGTATCGGCACAATCCACTATCAGTCGACCTCTACTTGAAACTCGCTTTGTCAGCATCTGGATCATTGAAAAATAAGGTTGTCCGAGGTGATCAAAATTATACATCTTTTAAAAATCTACCTTAAAACACATGTGTCAAGTTTGTAGAAATGTCAAGTTAGTTTACAAATTTTTGAAATACACAACATTTTCTAGATATGAAAAAACACAGAAAACATACTGATGGATAACTGTAGCTCAACTGGTAGAATATATCAAACACATACTGCAAAAACGTATACCCTGAAAGTAGAGGTCAACCGATATATCGGTTTTACCGATTAATTGTGCAGATAGTTGATTTTTGGAACTATTGGTTATCAGAAACAAACCAACACCGACAGTTGCCGATAGTTTTTATTTATTTCTCCATGTTCCTCTGTGGCCAAAACCCTTAACCTGATGAATATATAGGCTGTAAAAAGCTTACTTTGCTGAATATTTACATATAGGGGATTGTAACGGAGCCAAGTCACTGTCATCATCACTGTTTATGGACTAAATCACGATTTTTAATACGTAAAAAAGACACATATGAAGCATAGACATTGTTGAACGTTTATTTCTGTAACCCTTATTGATTATTGAGTTCATGTTGATTTTGACTGACAGTGTCCTTAGAGAAAAGGAAAAAAGTATTTGATAATACCGGAACAGACAACTGACAAGCAAACTCTGGTGATCTACTATTCATAAATGATGATCTACTGTTAATGAATTACTGCTTATACAGTATTTATTAGCCCATATGAAAACGTTTACTTAGTATTTACTATAGTATTTTTTACTGTAATACATTGTAGATGTTTGGAATCTCATACATTTCAAAATAAGAGTCCCCAGTGTGTTTCGGGCTTGTTTATACTGTATTTAAAACTCTTTAAAACATTATGCACTAAATCTTCATTTTTTTCTTGTTATTATTGGGTTTTTGGTTGCACAGTAAACCTGTATCTGGGATTTTACTCATTTTGGACTCTTTTAGCCTCTATGTCAGTGTCCATCACAGTAAGGAAAGACTAAGAAAATGTTTTAACATTCAATTCATCGATTTTAAAAAGTATCGGTCAATTAATTGTTATTGGCCCTTTTCACCACCTTAGTTATCGGTATCGGCAAAATCCACCATCGGTCAACCTCTATTGAAAGTTGCTTTGTCGGCATTTGGGTCATTGAAAAAGAAATGTGTTTGTAGAAATGTAATATTTGAGTCCATGTTGGTTTCACTAACTTTTAAATACAAAGCATTTTCTACGAAAAAAAAAAAAAAAAAACACCATATGAGCTGAACAAACTGTGCCTTTACATGAAAAATGTCAAAATATTGATATTTAATGAAATTAAAAAAATATCTTTTTTTTTTTTTCTTGAGGGTCTAAAGGGGTTCTGTGTTTTGCTTTTGTTTGTTTTTTTGTTTTGTTTTTTACCAAAAAATGGCAACCTACATGTTGGTTATAGGGCTGAAACGATTAGTCGACATTATCGACAACGTCGACAATAAAAAAATTGCGACAAAAATTTTCAGGGGGCACTATATCATGTAAAAAGTTTACACTTAAAACGTTAAAGTCTCTGTATACATAAGTCAGGCATATGAGGTATCATTTGAAAGCTTAGAATCTGAACTTTTCAGAGATAACCTGACCCATCACTTCTGCATTTATGTTACTTAAAATAACAAAATAAGGCCTCAAAACATTCGCGTTGAAAATTAGCGCCCCCTAGAGGTAATGGGGTAGAAATATTTATATGAAAATAAAAGTCCTTCACATAGCACCTAAATGGGCAAGTCATATATCAAATGAAAGCTCTCACTCTCAGGAATGTGACTGTATAGTTAATTATGTTGTCCTAATACCACAGTTCGAAGGATTGTCAAAAGAGTCACAAAGTGAAATATGATTTCTGTAAGTCATTAAATAAAAACATCTTTTATGCACTAATCACTGCTGCTGTAAGCCTCAAGTAGCCAAAAATGTTACATCTGCTTTTACCATTTAAAAAATGAGCCATTGTTTACTTGTCTGTGAGATTGCTTTGCTGAAAAATCTAATGTTATATCTTAGATGTCCAGAACGAAATATGCCATCCAAAAGGAAAAGAATGCAAAACAAATCATCAGAAAAATATGTTTCCTACTACTGATGATAAAATGTTTTATATCATCACAAAGGGGAGGATCTACTGATGATAAAATGCAAAGGGGAGGATCTTTCTAATGACACCTAGATTGAGCTTCTAGTCCACTCAGAGGCCGAGATATTCAATGAAATATTGAGGGTGCTGCTTGAACTGAAAATTAGACTGAATGTCTATGGACGAGCACATCTGTGAGGGCTAAAATGTGTTAGAGCGCCACCTATATTTCAGATCTGTATATTGTGATGGAATGTTTTTTGTTTTTTTTTTAATCATAAGATTATAAACACATGCAATATTATTTATGAATAATTTGATTTTTATTATTATTAATAATATTTGGGCAGTTCTCTAAAAAATAAGACCAATTTTTTGCAATTACTCCACAGTTTGTGTGAATGGTGAGCTTTTAAATTAGAGTGTGCAAAAATTGTGGTGGCAGCCCAAAAATGCACCAGAGTTTAAGAGGTTAAACATATTTTAAAATGAAATTGTTTCACTGCTTATTTATTTAAGAAACAATAATAAAAGATAATTCTGCGCTACACTGCACCAACATTTCTTTTTTCAAGAATTTCAGCTTTTAATTAGACTTTTTAGAGTCTCCGGACAGTTACACCGCATGACATCTTATACTTTAAGACTTCCCAAAAAATATCAAAATGACTTTGAACTCAGTAATTGGAAACATGTTCATCATAGAAGCGTCACATCATCTTCCAAATTAGTAAATGTACGTAAGTGTCTAGAAAAACGTGACTATATTAACCACTGCTCTTTAATCAAAACAAACCATCCTCTTATCATATCAGTCATCAAAGTTGAGACTTTAAATACAGAAATAAAGGCAGCACTTTGGCTGGAGTCAGTAATACATTTGCTTTTATCATTAATATGATGGATTACACAAGTAAGCGAATGGGCTTTAAAGCGGGTGGATGGGTGCAGTGAAAACCCCCTGCTGGTGCCACTTTTTGAATCCAGCTTTGTAAATTGGATCCATTTATTAGAAGCGGATAAGACAGCATTCATTTCACAATACTCTAACACACTCTTCCACTGAACACAGTGAAGCATCTGACATATGATTGGAATATAAAAATGAGCTCCAAATATTTACAATTCAAACACCTTTGCATGCACAAGTTGTAGTAGGAGGACAAACATTTAAATATAGCTAAAGCACTACGTAGATCTCACACTAAGATATAAATGTAATGTAAAGTAAAATATGCCTTAATAATGACTCAGCTTAGTCACATCTAAAGAATGAGGTACAGTAAGGCTCCTTTAGTTCCTGAAAATGAATCACATTAAATATGAGATTATATTGAACAAATGTGGAGAGTAGAATAAAGACATTAATATAGTCAAAGCGTGCAAGCATAAAAGATTCAAGCCATATTTCTCGGTGCCGTCTGTGGCAGTACAAGGCTGTGATGCATGACTGCGATTTACTGTTGGGTCATTATGACATGATCACAGTTACAGTGGGAGGTAATGGGATCATCAATAAGATGGTGCTTGCCTTATAAAAATACCCTCTAATAAACTGCACTCGCCCAACCTCAGAGTTAACCCTTCTTTGTATTTTCTCCAAGAGTGTTTTTTGTGTGTTCTTAAAATAAACTGGTTTTTACACACTTGACCCTTGCTTTTGTGTGTGTGTGTGTGTGTGTGTGTAACATTGTTTGGAACATGTGATTGTTCGAAGTGATCTCAAACCAGATGAAAAACAGGAAAGTGTGGTCTTTTCAAGATAAAAATGCTTTTAAGTGGAACAACGGAGCCCCACACAGCTGCAAGTTGTCAGATAGATTCAGATGACGTTTTTGTTAACATCACAACATCCGATGATGAAACCTCTTCACAAATGTTTGATTTCAGGTAACACACACACACACATGTATTACAGTTATGGTACAGTCTCGTTTAATTATTATTCACTCTTAATGATAAAGGTTCCAAAAAGGAGTTTCCGCAGCAATGCCATAAAAGAACCATTTTTGGTTCCCCGAAGAACATTTTAGCCAAGAACCATTTGAAGAACCTTTGTCCCCAACAAAAAACCTTTTGTGCAATGGGAGGGTTCCATGGATGTTAAAGGTTCTTCATGCACCAAACATGCCGATAAAGAACCTTGATTTTTAGCAGCAATGCATTTAATTTCTATTAATTGAGAAAAAAGCTACACTCCGTTCACAAGCAAATCTTCATTGCGATGCATAATAATGAGAAGAAAATTAATTTAACACTTTTGCCTTTTTTGTTGCACAGGCTATTACATCACTCTATTGCACAGACACAATGATATATTATACTCATTATAAGACTGTACATTATTACTATATTAACATGTAAATAGCCTACTAATTGTGCTCAAAACACATAACCTACTAAGATGCATACTCTGAAATGTTTACATTAATTACATTGTAAATTAAGAGTTGGGATACTAAAGCTTACCTTAAACCTGTGCATATTTATCTACAAATTTAGAATATATATTTAATTGGTTCCCAGAGCAAAAACTTAATTTTTTCTCTCACACTCACATTTATACATAGACTTTAGGTTAGTGATCTATGTTCAGTGTAAATTATAATAACATATAGAAGCCTAAGTGAACTGCACTCCTCAGAACAGTAAAGTCCATCGCAGATGTTCTGCACAGCATCTGCCTCACCTATAATTACCCATAAAGAAAACTTATATATGCAATATATGTTCCATATATGCATGGTTTACACTGATATAAAAAGTCACGTACTTGTACATACATGGAACATATATTTCAAACGACTATTGCAATGGCCGTTTTCATATATGCAACATACAGCGTCTAGAATTTACCCAAATACTCGTGAAATTTGAATATGTGCGCATAAGTGTGTAGGCCTATATATAAGTTCAGATTTCTGTATGAGTGCACTGTGCGTATTTGCATCGCTTAGGTTTTTATTTAACAACGCGTCAGAATATAATAACGCGCAAATACTTTAAAGTGCTTTAAAGTTGCCTATATACAAAGGCGTTTCATCTACAATTGTACACATAAAGTTCATTCTTCACATCACCATTTCTTTCGCATTGCCATTAAAGCTCTCCATACCTTTCGCAGAATCCATTGCATTCCCAGCAGAACGCTCCAGCAGAGCAGCTTCATCGCACCTTTCGATCGCGACCTCCAAGAGACCACTAGTCCCGTTGAGAGAACATATACCGGACACAAATCACCTACCAAAAAACATCCGAGGCGTAACAATACAATGCACGTGGTTCAACTGACTGTATTTTCCTTGCGTTACAATAACCCAACACGAGTTGTCTTAGATATTAACCAAGGAGGCACAGCTTCTTAATACCTTGTCATTAGTGAAGTGCACATCCATTCGCAGGTGTTACGGAGGTGAAAAGTTGGTGTCGGAACGGCGGCAACTTCTGCCGTCAGCTGGCGCGCGCGTTTGGTGTTTTAAGAAGAAACGATGTTGCGTTCTCGCTCGCTCGACGGGCGCACGCTCAGTGAACACTCCGCGTCTTGTCTCTCGTCGTTCTCTCTCTCGCTTTCCCTCTAAACGAGTGGATATTGATTATGAATGCCAACAGGTAAAAAAACAAAAAACCCATATGTGCGTATCATACGTGCGCAGGCACAGACACGGACAAACCCGTGGCAAAAGTTTTCATATTCTCTTTGTAACACATTATGATTGTTTTACATCCCAATTTTTTTCTTCTTCTTGTGTTATACTTTGCACAAACTCTTGGCAAATTCATCTAAAAACACATGTTGAAGTAAGCTGTTCCTATATTAACTTGATGATGTGCAAATAGAGTGTAAATAATATAACAAACCCAATGGCGATTTTAATTTTGCATGTCTTTAAAGTGCATCTTGTCTCAGAGACCCCCAAGAGCGCGAGAGCAGTGTTAAAATATAAAACGCGCAATCTGTGTCGACAGTGCGAATCCCATTCCCTTTACAATAGTTATTACTTTTCTTTTTCTTGCTAATTCAATATCGCTTAAAGCATCTTTTGTGCAGAAACACACAGGTAGAGAAAGAATGAGAGAGGTGGGCGGGAAATGGAGTGGATCTTGGTAAATATCTGGGGTTTGTGTGACCAGAATGCATATAAGAGATGCACAGGTAGGCTAATAGCCTATATATACAAGACGCCTCAACATAGCGATCACTAACCATCCATTGCGTCACAAAGTTTATGTGGAACGTCTGAAAGATTTCAGCGATCATTGGGAAAAGGCGCGAAATCACTGAAGCCCTTCAACGCCCTCTTGCGAATGACTGACAGAAAACATCTGGATTTTGACTTGTAATTAATTGACCGTCAGGCTAATTGTGACATAAGATGATTGATGGAACAGAACGACCAAGTCAACACAAGTTAGTCAAATGAGAAAATGTAAATGAGATATTTTTTGTCATTTCACACGTTTAAGCAATTTGCAAAAATAAACACGCGGCTCACCCCTCATACTTTGAATTCCTCCAAACAGCATATTTTCACAATTCCAATATATGTTCTAAGTAGCCTAAATTGCCTCTATGTATACATATTTTTTTGTACCATCAAAATAAATGTTCCACTGGTTTCGTTTCCATTGTGAGGCGGCGGCTCGCGCTGTATTGAAGTTGGCAGGTGAATTTGGCGGGCTGCAAAAGCGCGCGTTTTCTGTCACTCACAGAACTGCGCGCGCTTTAGCACAAATGAATGAACATGCCTGGGAAAAATAAGCGCAATTTTCTCACATTTTCTCTCATTTTTCACTTCGCTTTCCTCTTCTCTGCACATCAGCACACTTCTACTCATGGACATAGTTTGCCTCTATCACGATGCTAATAGATAACTGACAAACACTAAGAGCTGAACATTTTTGACAAAAACCAGTGTGCGTATCGTAATATTTACGCACAAACTACAGCATTTTGCCATGACATTCAAAAGTAATAGGCTACAGGGAGACCTGCTGGGGCTAGCTGTAACACTTTTTACTCCAGTGAAATAGGGTAAATTGGAAAACCTGCCATTAAACAGCCTATTATTTTCAGCAACATATAAACAGTACAACAATTATGAAATACAAAATCAGTTGATGCAACTGCAAAAATGGAAAATTTGCGTCAATTTGCCCGAACGTAAGAAAAATAGCTACTCATCCTGATAATGCAGTTAAACTTGTTTAACCCTTGTGCATCAATAAAAAAAAAAAGTTACCCAGAGGCGTCAAAAAACTGCCATAATAATATTATATATTAATATTGTTTTCCACTTTCAATTAGTTATTTTTTAACCAACATCAGTCCTGATCATAACTACCAAATATTCATAAATTTTCACGATTCTAACCCTTTAAATGCCAGTTTGTTTACTTAATGCCACTGTTGTTTTACACACACACACACACACACACACACACACACACACACACACACACACACACACACTTTCTCAACACACACATACAAACACACTCTGACATCCATACCCACACCCACACAATTTTAGCCGCATCATTTATTCAGTTGTCCTGCAGTGCTCTATAATACAACAGAAAATAGGGGAAAAGCATGTATTTACTCCATAGACTAAACATGAGAAAAATGGCGCCATCTGGTGTAAAATATTAAAAATGTAAATTTTGAAGCCAGGGCTCCGGAATGAAAGCATAATATCATAGAATTCATGATTTTATGCTTTAATCACACTGGGATCAAATATTGCAGTTTTAATGGGTTTCAATGGGGACATTTTTGTCCTGAAGGTCCTGAGTGTAACTATTTTGTGTACACAGTGTATTATAGATGTATTACAGGAACTGAAGTTGAAATATCAAAATTCCCCCAAAATACACACTTTTGGCAAAATGTATGCTGTTGGCATCAACAAAAATGAAAAAGACAGAAATGTCCTGAAGGTCACACAAGGGTTAAATTGCCAGAAAATAACAGTGTTTTATTGTGTTCAGTTGCAAACAGCTATAGCAAAAAATATGATGTTAACGAATTTTAGTTTGGAGGATAAAATCCACAAAAAAATATATTTAATTTAAGACAGTTTTGAATTAACTTTGGAACTTGAAACCAATGTACAGAACCACTGCTAGGGAACATTTGCGTAATTTGACTTTTGACTCAAAACTTTACTTTTACTGAGATAATCCTTGTGACAAATTCCCCATGTGACTAGCCCCACCCAGTCTCCTTATCTATATTCCTTACTTCTTAAAATTAGAGTCAGCGTAAGATACAGATAAATATACACCTTTTAATAACAGTTAATAATTAATGTAATTGATACAACAGTATTTTCCCCACAGTTCTTAAGGTGCAAAACAGTGGTTCCTACCAAATATTATCTTGTCCATCAAAATTTTGTGTACATTATACCGGGTAAAATGTGTACAGAATCCTTGCAGGCCAAAGTGCTTATGCAAAATTTTGCATTAAAGCAGCTTGAAGAGCTTAGAGATCACAAAGCACAGATTAAGAAAAGAGTAAGACTTTAAACTGCTTGAGGTGGTCTTTGCAGATTTTCCATCTACATAAGCAATCCACCACAAGTCCACAAGACTCGGTTAAAGGAACATAGCCTAAAGAATATTATGGATATAATAAGTAATATTAAAGTATTATTCTGCCTACAGGCCAACAAGTTCAGTTAACCAAACCAACGAACATTCGAGAGCATATTGACTTATTTATCATTAGTGTAGTGCTGTGGTTGTTAGATTCTGTCGTTTGTTAATAGAAAACTACACAGCGGTAAAGATTTCTTGATTAGACTTCAATTGTCGCCAGCAAAGAGCAAAAGAGCAAACAGTAAATCACAATGACAAAGCTAAATTGCTAATTACATCAGCACAATCTAAGAACAGAAAAAAAAATCGTAACAAATCATAGAGAGAGAGAGAGAGCGAGAGAGTACAGGATCCTTAAAAACTAGTCAAACTATCAAATAAGTAAAATTTTTAGCTTTCTATATCTAACCTTTATTGGTCGACTGGTGCGAAAAGATAGAAATACACCTGGAAGTTTTAATGTATTTGAATTCTTGAAAGCCAATGCTTGCGGTTGTTCCTCAGATAAGCCGTAATATTCTTTACCTGCAGTCAAATAAAATTAATGGTTTTATGACTCTGCTGCAAATTTGGCTGATCCTGCCGTTTAGATGAGAAACTTACATTAGCATTTTTCTGACCTTTAGCTTATGATAATATAAATCAGCATTATCGATTAGGAAAGAAAAAAGTACTGCACATTGTCAGGCAGTTTGTTTCATTTACTGGTGGAATAAAAAAACGATTTAATATTAAAGGACATTTATGTTTACAGTTTCATCTGGGCTGTTACTGGACAAATGACACATTTCAGAAGTCCTGCGATTAAGCTCAGCAAGCACTTCTCGCAAACTCATGATTAGACAATATGTGTTTTCTACTTATATAACATTTTCATTTTTCCAATGGAAATGTTTATATAGAGACATAAAAGAAATACGAGACATCAAAAGGCCCAGTTGATCGCTAAATACAGGTGTGAACAGGGTCCAAAGTGTTTAGTGATCGGATCACTTAAACTACATTCGGAGGTAGTCAGAAACGCATGTGAGCACATAACATTTGTAGTGTAAATGATGCTGCACCCTGATGCATCACGGACAAGAGTGAAGGACTGCCTACTTACCTGTCAATCAAACATTGAATTAAAAAAGGGTTTAAAATTTTACGTATGTAGTCACGAAATCTGATCGCAAGTGGTCACAGAAGATCAGGGGCGGACTGGGAAGAGAAATCAGCCTGGGATTTTACATAGTAACTGGCCCAAAAGTTGTTGACCATGGGGAGGGGGTTTTATCTGGCACAAAAGCTGCTGAGCGGTGGGGGGTGTCGCTGCCCCCTTCGGCATATCACGGCACCATTTCATGGCCCATTCTGCATAACGCAGCAGCCCATTTCAGCTTATCGCGGCCCATTCGGCCCCGTTTCGCGGCCAGCCCTTCGGGAAAAGTCCCGGTTCTCCCGATGGCCAGTCCGCCCCTGCAGGAGATGCATGTTAAAACCCCTTAAACTCTATAAAGTCTTTAAAGTCAGCGTATACATAAGTCAGGCATATGAGGTATCATTTGAAAGATAAGAATCTGAACTTTTCAGAGATAGCCATCACTTCTGCATTTATGTTACTTAAAATCACAAAATAAGGCCTGAAAACATTCGCGTTGAAAATTAGCGCCCCCTAGAGGTAATGGGATAGAAATATTTATATGAAAATAAAAGTCCTTCACATAGCACATACATGGACATGTCATATATCAAATGAAAGCTCTCATTCCCGGAAATGCGACCGCACAGTTTATTTTGTTCTACTAATACCACAGTTCGGAAGATTTTCAAAAGAATCACAAAGTGAAATATGAAATATAGATTTCTGTAAGACATAAAATACAAATGTCTCTTATATGCTCTAATAACTGCTGCTGTAAGCAGTAGCAGATCCTGGCATAGGCGATATAGGCAGCCACCTAGGGCGGCAATGCTCTCTGGGGTGGCATGACAGGGTACCTGATCGGCCACCCCTCCACAGAATTCGCAAGATTGCAATGGGGAAAAGGTGACCCGAACTGTGCCGCCTTGCCCCTGGCTCAAGATGGGAGAAAGATGCCCCAAATCATGCCACCCCGCCCCTGGAAGACTGCGATATTTGAAAGGTGCCCCGAGTTGTTCCTGACAGGCTACTCAGCCTTAAAGGCTCTATATGGTTAAGATTATGAATGTTCATAATGTATTCTTACATTCTGAACAAACATAAGGTAACCATTTTCAACAGCATAATATATATATGTGTGTGTGTGTGTGTGTGTGTAGTGTGTGTATACAGTACATACATATATATATATATATATATACATGTATATGTGTATATACATATGTATATACATGTATATATGTATATATATATATATATATATATATATATATATATATATATATATATATATATATATATATATATATATTATGCTGTTGATCATGATTATCTTATGTTTGTTCGGAATGAAAGAATACATTATGAACATTCATAATCTTAATCATATAAAGCCTTTAAGGCTGAGTAGCCTTTTATTTAAAGGGATAGTTCACCCAAAAATGACAATTCTGTCATCATTTCCTCACACTCATGCCATTCCAGATGTGTATGACTTTCTTTCTTCTGCAGAACACAAATGAAGATTTTTAGAAGAATATTTCAGCTCTGTAGGTCCATACAATACAAGTGAATGGTGACCAGAACTTTGCTCCAAAAAGCACATAAAGGCAGCATAAAAGTAATCCATAAGACTCCAGTGGTTAAATCTATGTCTTCAGAAGTGACATGATAGACGTGGGTGAGAAACAGATTAATATTTAAGTCATTTTTTACTCTGAATCTCCACTTACAATTTCAGACATGAAAGTGAAACTAAACAGGCATCAAATGTGATTTTCAGATGTGAAAGTGGAGATTTAGAGTATAAAAAGGACATAAATATTGATCTGTTTCTCATGTTGTTGTTGTTGATATTAAGGGGGGCGCCACGTCAGATCTCACCTAGGGCACCAAGTAAGCCAGAATTGCCACTGGCTGTAAGCTTCAAATAGCCAAAAACTTTATATCTGTTTATACCTTAGGAAATTTTCCAAAAAAATAAAAAAAAAAGCCATCCAGAAGGAAAAGCATGCAAAACAAATCATTAGAAAATATGTTTTGAACTACTGATGATAAAATTCAAAGGGGAGGATCTTTCTAATGACACCAGATTGAGCTTGTAGTCCACTCAGAGGCCGAGATATTCAATGAAATAACGAGGGTGGTGCTTGAACTGAAAATTAGACTGAATGTCTATGGACGAGCACATCTGTGAGGGCTAAAATGTGTTAGAGCACCACCTACATTTCAGATCTGTATGTTGTGATGGAATGTGATAGAGAAAAAAAATTCTAGTGGTTTCTGCTACCTAGTGGAATAAAATGAGACTTTTAAAAGTGAGGTAGAGTGAACAGAACCAGAATGACATGTTTACAAAGTGAGGACAAAAAATGAATAATTGGAGTCTTTTTTTAATTTTTTATTTGGGGGGTTCTCTGAAAAATTTGACCAATTTTTTGCAATTAGTCCACAGTATGTGTGAATGGTGAGCTTTTAAAGTGCTTTCAAAAATGCATCAGAGTTTAAACGGTGATCTGTCTTGGCTAACTGCTTACTACTGATCGGGTCACCCAAGAAAGAGTTTTAATAGCAGGCGTAAAGAGGGTTCGGGCAGCAGGGATAAACAACGCTTAATGCCTCCCATATCTTTTGTTCTTGTTGTCAAAGGCTGCATGTCCAATCAAACTCTACAGTATTCCGCTGCAAATTCATCTGTCACTTGGTTGCATGTGCGTTGCAGCATTTTAGTGATGTGGTGACACAGACGGCACGTCTCTAATGAGAGCTTTTGTTTGAGTCAAACCCTCATTTTCCCCACTGGCCATGTGTGTTTCTGGTGTATAAGAGCATATATTCATCCTGCTGTGGAAAACTAATATGATTGGAGAGCATGTCATGTGCTCGTGTTTATTCAGATAGATTTCACAGTGCAGAGTAATGCAGGACCTGCATGTTTAGACGAGTTATGATTATGTCTTTGTCATTTTAATGCGATTCAGGCAGATATTTCACCGGCTGAGAAAGAGACATGTAATGTGCGTCAGGTAGAGGAAGGAGAATGAGATTATATTATATCTCACTGACAGGAGAGAGAAGTGATTTCTGCACAATTCTTTCTCATTACTATGTGCTTCTCTTATGTGTTTCAGAGCGAATCTTCCAGAAGCCAACACTGACTTATATGGATCTTCTTTAAATAAAAATAAAAAAAAAAGCCAAAAAAAGATATATATATATATATATATATATATATATATATAATCTTTTTTGGCTTTTTTTTATTTTTATATATAGTTTTCCTACAAATTTATTTGGTTGACTAAGTTGTGAAATTTTAAAATAATACCAAGCTATAGAAAGTCAGATTTTTAAAATCAAATTGTTTATTATGTTTCCAGGAGCGTTGCAAATGATATCACAGAGATTAACAGCATTTTGACGCTGATGTGTGAACGGTATCAAAACGGATAAAAGACGGAAAGCCGTTGCATGTGTGAATAACAGATGTGAACAGAGAAAGCATTCTGGCAATTTAATGGTGAAAGATGCTTCTGTGATGTAGAATTACTCATTCTGTACCACCCATGCCTACTTCTATTCATAAGATCACTGCATGCAAATAGATTTGTGAAATCTTCTGTGTTGTAGCCCTGTTGGCTTCACAGCACAGTATTTTTAAGTAACTATAGTTATAAATGACCAAAAATAATCTGGCAGCTCGGTGGCGCACTGGCCTGTCAGACCTCCAACACTCCCCATCTGTCTTGGCTCCCCCCCACCTCATTAGGATTCATATCCCAGAAAGGTGACTCTTCCAGCGGGCATGGTGACAGCCAGGTCCCCCCCTCCTCTGGTTCAGCTGAAACAGTGACAGGTAGCAGCGAGATCTCCGGGGGGCGAGAGAGAGAGAGAGAGAGAGAGAGAGAGAGATGAGCATTATCATCAAGTCAAAAATGCTCCCGCAGATAGCAGCTCACTCAGGGGGCGTCCTAAGATTACAACCAATGCGTCTGTCTGTCTGTCTGTCTCTCTCTCTCTCTCTCTCTCACTCTCACTCTCACTCTCTCTCTCTCTGTGGTGCTCCCCTGTGGTGTGTTTGCCCATGTTGTTTTAAGCCCCCATAATCTCAGACTCTCTTCCACACCAGTGCTCACTCGGACACTTGACTCATCGCTGGACACCACACTGGGGCCATGAACACTTTACAACTATGACCACAAACTCGCAGATGTGTGACACAGAATCAAGGCTGGGCGACGGAATAACACACACACAAGTCTCGAGACTGACTGTAACCTTTTTAAAAGTTTAATGCACTGGATGCTTGTGTTCTCTGGGGAGAAAAATGATTATTGCAACTCCCTCAATGAACAATGCTGTATTTAATGGAATATTCCAGGTTCAATACAAGTTAAGCTCAATCGACAGCATTTGTGGCATAATGTTGATTACTACAAAAAATAACTTTGACTCGTCCCTCCTTTTCTTTTTTTTTCTCCCCAATTTGGAATGCCCAATTCCCAATGCGCTCTAAGTCCTCGTGGTGGCGTAGTGACTCGCTTCAATCCGCGCATCTTATCACGTGGCTTGTTGAGCGCATTACCGCGGAGACTTAGCGTGTGTGGAGGCTTCACGCTATTCTATGCGGCATCCACACACAACTCACCACGTGCCCCACCGAGAGTGAGAACCACATTATAGTGACCACGTGGAGGTTAATCCAATGTGACCCCCCCCCCCCAGCAACCAGGCCAACTGGTTGCTTAGGAAGCCTGACTGGAATCACTCAGCACGCCCTGCATTCGAACTTGCGACTCCAGTTGTGTTAGTCAGAGTCTTTACACTCTGAGGCCCCCCCGTCCCTTCTTTTCTTTAAAAACAAAAAACAAAAATGGAGGTTACAGTGAGACACTTACAATGGAAGTGAATGGGGCCAATTTTTGGAGGGTTTAACGGCAGAAATGTGAAGCTTATAATTTTATAAAAGTACTTCCATTAATTGTTCTGTTAAAACTTGTGTATTATTTGGCTGTAAAGTTGTTTAAATCGTCATTTTTACAGTCGTTTTACTGTTTTAGTGTCAAAAACGCATTTGACTACATTGCATTTGAGTTGTAAACGCTAATCCGTATGTGTCCCGGCAGCAGTTATTTAAAAATGTGCGATTAATCACGATTAACTACAAAAAAAATATGTGATTAATCGCAATTAAAAATTTTAATCGGCTGATAGTGCTATTATAAACTCAGAGCCTACTTTATTAGGAACACCTGTACATCTACTTATTCGTGCAATTGTCTAATCTGCTAATCACGTGGCAGCAGTGCAGTGCATAATATCATGCAGATACGGGTCAGGAGCTTCAGTTAATGTTCACATCAACCATCAGAATGGGGAAAAAAATGTGATCTCAGTGATTTAGACGGTGGCATGATTGTTGGTGCCACCATCTGCTGGGATTCTCACACCCAACAGTCTCTAGAGTGTATAGATAATGGTGCGAAAAACAAAAACATCCAGTGAGCGACAGTTCTGTGGGCGAAAACGGCTTGTTAATGACAGAGATCAAGGCTACGGTAACTCACATAACCCCTCTATACAATTGTAGTGAGCAGAATAACATCTCAGAATGCACAACATGTCGAACCTTGAGGCGGATGGGCTACAACAGCAGAAGACCACGTTGGGTTCCACTTCTGTCAGCCAAGAACAGAAAACTGAGGCTGCAGTGGACCTACCATTTGTATACCTCAGCAGAAATCCGGATTTATCAGA
This sequence comes from Myxocyprinus asiaticus, assembly GCF_019703515.2. Taxonomy (NCBI): domain Eukaryota; kingdom Metazoa; phylum Chordata; class Actinopteri; order Cypriniformes; family Catostomidae; genus Myxocyprinus; species Myxocyprinus asiaticus. The sequence goes on from NC_059352.1 coordinate 1,110,174, forward strand.
CCAGGCGATGTTTTTTCCAATCGTCTACTTCCAGTTTTGGTGAGCCTGTGCCCACTGCACTCTCAGTTTCCTGCTCTAAGCTGACAGTAGTGGAACCCAACGTGGTCTTCTGCTGCTGCAGCAAATCTGCCTCAATGTTCGATGTGTTGTATGTTCAAAAATGCTTTTCTGCATAGCACTGTTGTAATGTGTGTTTATTTGGGTTACTGTCACCTTCCTGTCAGCTTGGACCAATCTGGCCATTCTCTGTTGACCTCTCTCATCAACAAGCCATAATGTAGTTAATTATGTAATGCAAATGGTAAAATGAGTCATGCGCTATAGTAAAAGTGTTTAAATGTCATAAGATAGCACTGTGTGAGGAACAGGGTGAAAAGTGTTTATGAAATTTAAGCGCAACGTAGTTCTAGCGGGGAGACTCGCAGCTGTACATTATCGCACCATTAGCTAGGTAACTCCTAGCCAATCCTGCGTCAGCCATCGCTTTATAAGTCTGCTTACAATCTATCGAATTGCTGTTTCAATGTGCCAACATGGCAACCTCCACCACCCCATCGCCACCAGTTGAGTCCCGTCCTGCATGGGGGTAGGCTCCTCGTCCCTGCCTCCTATCTCCGGCAGGATCTGACAGTTCCAAGTGCAACTCCGTCCTCCAGACTGGGCTTACAAAAAAGAGAGACATTACATTTGTTTTATATTCATCAAATAAATGTCATCTTAAACTTTACTCAAGTTTGCGAGTCTTCCTGATAGAACTGATAATCTGCCGTTTTACTCATGATTTGTATGAAAGTGAATAAAAGTAATGGTTGTTGTAGCGCCTCTAGTGTTCATTTCACCAAGAAACTGATGTGATATGTACAATGAGACATGGAGCAATCATTGTATAGTAATGTGATTCTATGAGACCAGGTTGGAATATTTTTAGTGCACTATGAGTAGTCGGACCTTTCAATGAAGGGCTCATTTGACCTGCTTTAGGTGGGGCATTAAGGCATATGTGTCTGTATGAACGGGCCTGGCTGAATCCATGAGCAAGTGGTCTTAAAAACACTGCTCAGGCAGGCCATCCTCCACTTTCACACCCGCAAGATTAGTGAGAATTACACCATCGGCCAAGCGCTCATTACACAGAGCCAGAGAGAGAGAGAGTCACTCATGTAGACTTTTGTTCATCTCTGTAAAGATGCACACTCGATGAGCTACACAGGACTTTAAAGTTCATTATTCTCTCTTCATTCTCATCAGCAGCATGCACACACATATGGATGTGAAAAAGACTGTCCATCCTGTCCACTGCCCACTCAACACTTACAACACACACATGAACTTTATAAACTCTCTGTTTCAGAAAAATAACTAAACAACTTTCAAGAACGGAGCAGCTGTGCTCATAAAAAGACCAAAAAGCAAATACTGTACTGAATATGTTTCATAATTTTCACACCCCGAGAGCCACCCGAGACATCAGCTGGCAGCAGCAATTAAAATGTGAAACTGTGGAGAGTTTCTCGTTAATTACAGCGAGTTCATGTTTTACAGGCAATTGTTCAGAGAGTCCATGTGTGATATTTCCCTAAAAACGCATTTGATTCCTTGGATTCTGTAGATTTTGAAAGTTTAACAGAGTTCAGATCATTTTGCATGAGACTCATTGATAAGAGAAATCATAAACTAGACTGTTACATTTTAATATGCTGTGAGTTGTTGCCAGGGTATTGCTATAGTGTTGCTAAGGTGTTCAGAGTGGTTGTTAGAGCATTATGTGGTTGCTAGGGTGTTCTGGGTGGTTGCTAAATGGTTTTATTATTTTACAACAGGGAATAAATACAAAGTTTTGGCCAAAAGCTTTCCTGAGTGTAACTTCTCACTTCTCACTTTTTGGGATACTTTTAAAATGTACCGCAATTGCCAAAAGGTTCATGATAAACTCTTGAAAATAAAAATGTTATTATGTAAAATGATACCAGGACTGAGGACCTAGCAATCATGTGCAACGTCAAAGCATCACCTTTGAAGCATAAATTGTGTTCCAATAGGGCCGGATGTCAAGATTTATCTTGAAATATAGCTGCCAGCAGCAATTAACGGGTTTATGGCGATCAAGGGCTTTTAGGTACGTATGTAAAAAATATTTAGTATTAATAAGACAGTCCGTCATCACCCAAAACAGATATAAATTGCAGAACCATCAGGTTGAGGCATTGAGGCATTCCTGACTGTTATAATGCCATCTATTGCCCAATCTCCATCAAATTTGGGACACTTCTTTAGAATCACATGTTGGATTTGTGTATTAAATTTTATGAAAATCGGACTCATCGTTTAGGAGTTATAGGCTTTTAGGCAAACTAGGCCACGGCCATATTTTAAAATTACCCTGTTTTAACCATGCAATTGTTTTGCATAATTATTGATCTAGGCTGTCCATAGATTATTTTGTTTATGTTGAATGCAAAACCTAGGACTAGTTTAAAAAAGTAGGTTTTTTAAAATCACAAATATTTAACGAACAATTTGTATGACACCAATGGTTCTTGAGGCAAAGTTGTTCAGAAAGGGGAGCATGGTCATATGATATAAATAACGTGTGTCTGTGTGAAACACGGCATAATATACATCCATTTACATACTTGTGATACGCGATAGCGCCTCCCAGTGGCCAATTTATTTCCAATTTTGAAGAGACATTGACCTCTTGGGCGAAGAGACAAATTGGCCCACCATGTTTCATTCCGATATGCCTTTGTTAACATGTATTATAGCTGCAAAAATTGTATTGGTCGATAGCGGCCATATCCTCATAGATCTTTTGGCAGTTTGGACAAAGACACTGCATGCAAACTTTCAAGGTGATCAGACCAATGATTCAATAGTTAGAGCTATTTTTAGGTTTATACTTGTCATAGTGACACCAAGAGGCAGAGATGTGCAATTTTTTTGTGTCCTCAGATTGACCCTATACATAAGTGTCCCAAGTTTTGCCACTTTGGTGAATTAAAGTACCAATTTCCTTCCGAAACAGCAAAATCTGTACATTATTCCAAACTTTTGGCCGCCGGTGTACGTTTTGGCGTACTGTTGTGACGATGAATCGAAAGTTAAATTTTTTTCGATCATTTTTGATATTGGGACTCCAGACAATCTTTCTCCACTGGTCTGGTTACGATCGGGCGAACGGTGTAGGACTAGTTCCAAAAAGTAGGCTTTTACAAATAATCCAATATGGTGGAAAATGTTTCATGACAGAAATGAAATCAGAGATATCTATTTTGTTTGTCTTAAGCCAATGATTCCAATTATATGAGGCACTGGAGTACATGACAAACGGTTCAGGAGTTCGGACCTAAAACGCCTTTGTCTTTGTTATAGCCCAAGCGCCTGAGTAGTGAGCAATAGTACTACCTTCTGACCAAGTTTCATGTCACTAGGCCTTACGGTTTGGTCTCCACGATCAGTTTTAGAGGATAATAATAATAAAAGTGAAACCCTACAATTAAAATAGGGCTTTTGAACCCCCAATGAGGACTTAAATTTTGATCTGTTTCTCACCTAAAATCGATCGTATCATTTTTGAAGACATGGATTAAACCAATCGAGTTGTATGAATTATGTCATTTTTGGAGCTTGAAAAGTGTTGGAACCCATTGACTATCGTTATATGGACAAAAACAACTCATACATCCTTCAAAATATCTTTGTTTGGGTTCCGCAGAAGCAAAGAAAGTTATATGAGTTTGGAACAGCATGAGGGTGAGTAAATGATGAGAGAAGGATCTTTTTTTGGTGAATTGTTACTTTAAAGGAAACATAAAGAGCAACCTTTAAACAATATAATTTTCCTCCAGTAGCACTTGTGTATTTGCCACCCACCGGTGACCCTTGTGTTGGTGAAGCTCTGTCTTCTGAAGTCTAATTACACGGGAGGGGAACAGCAGCCTGTTTTGTACTTCCTGTCTTTCTGCTGTAGTGTTCAGACAATGAAACAGACAGCACAAGAGCTTGTTAAATATTTAGGCTTGAAAATCCAGTCCGATACTGTCAAACACACACTACCACAACACAAAGGGTGAGAGGGCATCCTGGTCTGTTTGTGAGAGAACTGTGTGTGTGTTAATTGGTGTATGAGACATTTGAATCGTCGTTTGTGTGTAAAGAAGCTTGCAGATTAGTAAACAGGTAATGTGACTGTAAGTGGTTGTTATGAAATATGACAGAATATGTTAACTATAAGATATTTACTAAGTGTGTGTGTGTGTGTGTGTGTGTGTGTGTGTGTTGGAGTTAATGAGCGGTGGGATGTCATGGCTGGTGTGAGTGTCAAACAGCCAGGAGCTCGTTAGGAAACATTTCAGTTAAAGCATCTCCTCCTCCCTTCACCTCTAATTATTATAAAAGCCCTCAAATGCTCATCATCATTCATACTTTGTACACGCCACCACACCAGAGACAGACAGACAGAGAGAGAGCTGATCTCATTGGTCAAGAACTAGTCGTGTTAAGTTTGCAGAGACTCATTCTCTCCAAACACTGTGGTGAAAAACCTCCTGCAGTTTCATATGATCAGCTTTAACTCACCTGAGTCACGATCAGTGTTGGGGAAGTTACTTTAAAACTGCTGCTTTTTATAGGTATAAGCTTCTGTGAAAGTAGTTAGCAACACTTCAAGCTACTAACAAAAAGTAGCTACCGTAACTACATTGAAGCGGTAACACTTTACAATAAGGTTCCATTCGTTAACATTAGTACAGTGGATATAAAAGTCTACACACCCCTGTTAAAACAGCAGGTTTTTGTGATGTAAAAAAATTAAACAAAGATAAATCATATCAGACTTTTTGCACCTTTAATGTAAAAATGACAACCTATGCAATGCCACTGAAAACCAAAGCGACACATTTCAGAGACAAAACGTAAAAATAAAAAACTTAAAATAACTTAACTGCATAAGTGTGCACACCCTTTTATAATTGGGTATGTGTCTGTGTTCAGAATCAACCAATCATCAAGCTCATGTGAAATAGTACACACCTGTCTTCACCTGAAGTGACTCTGATTAACTCCAAATAAATCTCAGCTGTTCTTGTAGGATTTTTCTGGTTGTATGCAACTACAAGTGCCATCGGCCACAAAGAACTTACAAAGCATCAACGGGATCTCATTGTTGAAAGGTATCGCTCAGGTGAAGGCTACAAATGTTTTTTCCAAGGCATTTGATATACCATGGAACACAGTGAAGACAGTCATCAACAAGTGGAGAAAGTATGGCACAACAGTGGTATTATCAAGAACAGGACGTCCCTCCAAAATTGATGAGAAGACAAAGAGAAAACTGGTCAGGGAGGCTGTCAAGAGGCCGACAGCAACATTAAAGGAGCTGCAGCTCTTTCTGGCAAGTACTGGTTGCTCCCTACATGTGACAGCTATCTCCCGTATTCTTCATCTGTCTGGGCTATGGGGCAGGGTGGCAAGGCGCAAGCCTTTTCTGACGAAAAAAAAAAAACATCCAAGCCCGGAAAAACACAATATCCAGTCTCCCAAAACCATGTGGAAAAATGTGTTATGGTCTGATGAGACCAAGATTGAACTTTTTGCCCAAAATTGTAAAAGGTATGTTTGGTGCAAAAACAACACAGCACATCAGCAAAAGAACACCATACCCACGGTGAAGCATGGTGGTGCCAGCATTATACTTTGAGGCTGCTTTTCTTCAGCTGGAACTGGGGCTTTAGTGAAGGTGGAGGGAATCATGAATAGCTCCAAGTATCAGTCAGTTTTGGCACAGAATTTTCTGGTGTCTGCTAGAAAGCTGAAAATGAAGAGATCTTTCACCTTTCAGCATGACAATGATCCAAAGCACACATCCAAATCAACAAAAGAATGGCTTCAGCAAAAAAGATTAATGTTTTGGAATGGTCCAGCCAGAGCCCAGACCTGAATCCTATAGAAAATCTGTGAGGGGACCTGAAGAGGGCCGTACACAGGAGATGCCCTCGCAATTTGACAGATCTGGAACGTTTTTGCAAAGAAGAGTGGGAAAATATTCCCAAGTCAAGATGTGCCAAGCTAATAGACTCTTATCCAAACAGACTGAGAGCTCTAATAAAATCAAAGGTATTAGTTCGGGATGTGCACACTTATGCAGTAAGTTATTCTAAGTTTTTTTATTTGTATTTTTGTTCTCTGAAATGTATCACTTTGGTTTTCAGTGGCATTACATAGGTTGTAATTTTTACATTTAAGGTGTAAAAATTCTGATATGGTTTATCTTTGTTTAATTTTTTACATCACAAAAACCTGCTGTTTTAACAGGGGTGTGTAGACTTTTTATATCCACTGTAAGTGCATCAAGTATCTTGAACTAACGATGAACAATATATTTTTACAGCATTTATTAATCTTTGTTAAATCTGAAGTATGAAGTAAAGTTTTTACATACTTAATTGCATACTTCAGCTTTAATGTTAGATAATGAAAATGCAACTGTTCATTATTAATTAATGTTAGTTTTTTTTAATGTATTACTATATGTTGAAATTAACATTAACCAATATTAAACCTGAAGTATGTAATTTCTGCACCACCAAACGGAACTGCAAAAATAAACATTCTTTTCAAAACAGCTTTCTGAATACACTGCCGTTGGTCAAATAAAGAGATAGTCCCATCCCAGCTCACGCCATTAGCTGAGTCAATGTTATTGTCTATCTTGAGATGGGACACTCAAAACACAGTGTTTACAGTTTTCAAGAAAAGTAACCTATGATTGGCTTACTTATGGCTGTCTTTGCATATTAAGCTTGGATAGAGGTACACAGATGAGCCAAAATATTACGACCACTTACAGGTGAAGCAAATAATGTTGATCATCTCCTAACAAGGCCGCATGTCAAGGTCTGGGTAGATTAGATGGTAAGCGAACAATCAGTTCTCGTAGTCAACATGTTGAATGCAGGAGAAATGGGCAGGAGTAAAGACCTGAGTGACTTTGACAAGGGCCAGATTGTTATGGCCAGATGACTGGGTCAGAGCATCTCTGAAACGGCAAGGCCTGTGGGGTGCTCCCGGTCAGCAGTGGTGAGTGGTCCGAAGAGGGACAAACCACAAACCGGCGACAGAGTGTTGGGTGCCCATGGCTCATCGATGCGCGAGGGCAACGAAGGCAATCTCGTCTGGTCCAAACCGACAGAAGGTCTACTGTAGTACAAGTCACATAAAATTTTAATGATGGTTATGGGAGGAATGTGTCACATCACACCCTGCTGCGTATGGGGCTACGTAGCCACAGACCGATCAGAGTGCCCATGATGACCTCTCGTCCACCGTCGAAAGCGCCTACAATGGGCACTTGAGCATCTGAACTGGACCTTGGAGCAGTGGGAGAATGTCGCCAGGTCCGATGGGTTCTGTTTTCTTTTACATCACGTGGACGATGTGTACGTGTGTGTCGTTAACCTGGGGAAGTGATGGCAACAGGATGCACTGTGGGAAGACAACAAGCCGGTGGAGGGAGTGTGATGCTCTGGGCAATGTTCTGCTGGGAAACCCTGGGTCTGGCCATTCATGTGGACATCAATTTGACATGTGTCACCTACCTAAACATCGTTGCAGACCAGGTACACCCCATCATGGCAATGGTATTCTCTGATGGCAGTGGCCTCTTTCAGCAGAATAATGCACCCTGCCACACTTCACACATTGTTCGGGAATGGTTTGAGGAACATGATGAAGAATTCAAGGTGTTGCCGTGTTCTATTAATTCCCCAGATCTCAATCCGACTGAGCATCTGTGGGATGTGTTGGACCAACAAGTCTGATCCACGGCGGCTCCACCTCACAACTTACAGAACTTGAAGGATCTTCTGCTAATGTCTTGGTGCCAGATACCACAGCACACCTTCAGGGTCCTTGTAGAGTCCATGCTTCGCTGGGTCAGCGCTGTTTTGGCAGCACACGGAGGACCAACAACATATTAGGCATAATGGTCATAATGTTTTGGTGTATTTTAACACCGAAAAAGTTCCATATTTTAGCTTTAATAAATGCTGTAAAAGTATTACAAACTTATGTTGTTAACTAATGTTAACAAATGGAACCTTATTGTAAAGTGTTACCACAGAAGCTTGAAGAAACTATTTTATGACATTATTTAAATAGGGTGACAGCATGAAATTTTACATATAAATGTATGCTAAATATAACCTAATAAATCTAGAAAACACCCTATTCATATAACTGAGCCAAAATATAGTGATAAACATAGTCAATTAACTAAAAATGTTACTTAAAAAAAGAAGGCAATGCCCTCTTAAGGCTGCTCAAGTGAATCAATGAATAATTTATGTGAACTAATTAATTTACATGAACTGTCTGAAAGAACCAATTCACTTAAATGTTATATTTGTTATATTTGTTATACAGTGGCAAGAAAAATAATGTGAACCTTTTGGAATTTCCTGCATTTATTTAAAACCTGGTTTCATCTTCATCTAAGTGACAATAATGAACAAACACAATCTTTTTTTTAACTAATGACACACATTTTACTGTATTGTTCTTGTACTTGTTGAATACATCATTCAAACATTCACAGTGTAGGTTGGAAAAAGTATGTGAACCCGTAGGCTAATGACGTCAACAAAACCTAAAACCTAGTCAGGAGTTGGCAAACATGCTATCCAATTAATGAAACAAGATTGTAGGTGTGGGTTAGAGCTACTTTGACTTATAAAAAGCACTCAAACATTTTGAGTTTGCTACTCACAAGAAGCATCTTTTAACGTGGACCATGCTTGGCAAAATAAAAAGAAGATGTCAGAAGACCTACGATCAAGAATTGTTGCTTTGCATAAAGCTGGAAAGGGTACAAAGTAAACTTGAAGAGCTTAAATATTCATCTGTCACAGTTAGACAAATTGTCTATAAATTGAGATGATTTAGTACTATAGGTACTCTCACTAGAAGTGGCCGTCCAGTCAAGGGGTACTGACTCAAAGGGTACACCGCAGAATGCTCAATGAGGTAAAAAAGAACTCTAGAGTGACAGATAAAGACTTGAAGGAATCATTGGAACTGGTTAACATCTCTGTTCATGAGTATTCTATATGGAAAACAATAAACAGGCAGGGTGTTTATTTAAAAAACATTCTCATACTGTATGTCAGTTTAATGTTCAGAGTCAGATTGTTCAGATTTTGTAATTAGCCATGTAATAAGCGGGAAAATATACAGTCAGTCCAGTATATTATACACAATGTAAAGCCAGTATAGTTGTTCTAAAGTCTGACTGAAAGCCACAGGTGGAATTGAGGAAGTTTAGTGAATAAATGACAGAACAAACGAATGAGTGCAGACAGACAAACAGACAGACACACATGCTCGTCTAATCACTGTTTCATTTGCTGCCATTAGTGTCACGTGATCTGTCCTTCACTGTCATATCCTCTCTGTCTTCATTTCTCTCATTCACCAGTGCAGTATCACTCATTCGCTTTTCCTTTCACAGAGTGACAAGCAGACGTTTAATATAAATGTGCAGTAATGCACGATTGAGTGGGTGAACTGCGATATGACTTTTTAAAAGTTAAAGATAAAGTGACTCAGTTGATTTACTGTTACATTTCAGATCTGTTTAGAGCATAACGAGGGAGCCATAATGCTTTTGTTTTCTATTCGACTTTGAGTGTTTCTATAAGAACACTAATCCAGTCAAACACAGTCGCTGTTGTTGGAGAATTATCCTGCAAACTCAAACATGCATAAACTTGTATATAAGTAAAAGTTGCAGTGTGTAATTTCTGCACCACTAGCAGCACCAAACGGAATTGCAATAACAACTAGGCAAAGTTTGTTAAGATAAACTTTGATGTTGGCTTGACAAAGCGTAGTCTAATACTTAAAATTTGCTTTAAAAAAGTGATATTTGATGGTTATACAGACATTACAGTAAGACAAACAGCCAGCAAGGTAGAAAGGCAGTCAGACGCCCTTACAAAAAATCGAGAGATCTGGCAAACATGCTGCAGACTTGCCGCATATTCGCCACTCAATATTTCTACATGCAAATGAGCTTTGCAGCAAACTCTTCATTTGCCGCATTTCCACTATCAGGACAACTGAGGGCATGTTAGTGTGTGCCAGGGCCAGTTGCGTTCCCACTGTCACTTCCAGAGCTTCATCGTGCCTCCTCAGGGCTTTCTCAGGGCCAATGGCCAATGGCCTTGGGCCAAACAAGGCCAACGGGGGATTGAGGCGGGGTCAATGTCAAAGGCGGAGTTTCGCCAAACTTGCCAGGGTGTGTATCCAGCGCACCGTTGTACAGGTTTGGAAAATTACAAAAATGTCTGGGTACAGTACTTTAAAATCTGTTTAAATGCACAATGGACAAAGTGGTGCCCAAAGAAAGAACGTTCTATGGTTCGAGATCATGGACGGTGTGCTGGGACATCGTCCCGCTGTTAGTGGAGAGACCATTCGGGACACCATGGCAGTTACAGTCGGTGAGTTGTCAACGCTAACTTATCTTGCTGTTTACATTCGATATAAACTCGATATTCTAGATAACTATATAACATGATACCTCAGCTTGAGATTCCCTCTTGCTTGTGAAATGGCCTGGGTGTGTGACATTGGCACCAGGGCGGTGTGTTAAGGATGGGTTTTAGGGCAACACTGCAGGGGTATTGGCCCGATGGTGGGAACACAGATCGATTTTGATCTCGTGGCTCGAGGTCCAAGGCTATTGGCTCCAGTTGGCCAGTTGATGGCCCTGGCTCGCACTGGCCTGATGATGGAAAAGCGGCTATTGTTGCCAAAGGTTTGCTGCAGGTGCACCACTACCGGTGAAGAGTTGCAAACTTCTGGCAAACATTTACGCCGAATCTCAAGCTTATTTGCATGTGAAAATAATGAGAATAAAAGTGTCGTAAAAGTAGTCAATGCGACTTGTGCATCAAATTCCAAGTCAAAATTTAAGTAGTGATTTACTCTCTAATCTGTAAATCAAATGTGTGGCACTATATCCAATGCTACTGTATTCTTTAAAATATGTCCTTTTGTGCTCTGCAGAAGAACTCAGAAGTCAAACAGATTTGCAACAACATGACGGTGAATAAACAATAACAGAATAACTATCCCTTTAAAAGTTGTCAATTACTGACAAGTGCCATTCTCCATCAGACATTTTTGGATCAATTCAAATGTGATCACCTATCCCTCTTGCATTACTGATGGAGTGTTGTGCGAGCATCCTCCGAGACATGGGTTTTGGTCCCATGGAAACCAGGAAGTAATTGCATCAATGGTGAGAGTGATTCAGAGGTTGCATTTTCCCTTTAAAATTACATTTTTATTCTTTTATTGAGTATTTTGACTCGTTTATAAATGCTTAGCTCGCAATAACATTTATGATGTCTTCATGATGGCTGTTGATTTAATGCATTAATTCAGTGCGATTATATAAAATAGTAAGCATCAAAGAAATAATACAATTAATCATACCACAGTAACTATTAGGGCAATTGAAGCGTGAAGTGACACCTCTATGTTTGTGCCAGTCCTATAGTCAGCAGGGGGCAGTAAGCGCAGCTCCAGATGTACAGGCAACAAACTGACAGCTGGACAGAGAAGAGTGCAGGAGCCTCAAACGTGTTTATGTTTCAAACTACAGTAACTTGTGAACAGCGACCCAACCATAGCAAGACAAACCAAACGCACCCGTCTGATGAATGTGTACAGACGGAACATGAGCGTGTCCAGTGAGAGCATATCTCAAGTGTACCTCGGAAAGATTGATGAACTCAATTGCAATATGGATCACTATGGAATGTAGGATAGTGATAGTGACTTATTTTCAATGATATGGATATAAAACAAACAACATACATTGACTTCAAAAGCCACTTTTGTATTGTCTAATCAATGCTTTACTCATCTGCCACAATAATGTTATGTCTTTGAATTATCTGATATATAACTGAATATTATATATATTATATTTACAATTATTTTGATTATTTTTATGGCTGTCAATATTTATATATATTTTTTTATTATTATTATTGAATTAATTAAATGACATGCCGATTAATTAATCGAATGAATCGCAATTAATCACATATATCATTATTTGCTGAGAAAGGCCCCCAAATAAAGATAATTCATATAAATAATGCATAATAATTCAAATATTAATAAATATAATATGCAGGGCCTATAATAAAAATATACGGATTGAAATGCAATTTAAAATAAATAGTATTATTGTGGTAGATGGATAACGTGTTTATTAGACAATACAAAGACTGGCTTAAGAACTCAAATATATTGTTTGTTTTATTCTCATATCATTGAACAAGCCTACATTTACAGCATCGAGTTCGTAAATGTGTCCAGTACTCACAGTATGTGTTCTTACGTTCCGTCTGCGCTATTTTTAATAGTCGCTCTATGTACATGTGCATACCTCTGTGATTTTTAGGACGATGTGTCAAATTAAAAGTAGTGAAAACTTTGAAAGTCACGTCTCAAGATTGCTATATCCTGTTGTGCTTCCTCAGTGAGCGATTCTCATTCTGTGGCTGCGCTGCTTGTGAGGTTTGTTGAGGCGCGCTGCCACCTATTGATGCGGCTCGTAAAAACAGATGTACTTCAAGCTTGAAAAAGTCGGTGATTTCGCATGTTGACATCGCCTCTACGACTGTCTCACGTACGTAATGAACATTGGAAGATCTTTCCTGCCACTTGCGGCTAGTATGGTAGGAAAATCCGTACTTTTATTACAGAATTTACGTACACGTCAGTGGGCATGATTAAACGCGTTATTTGTTATTTAATTATTCGCACTAAATGAATGCATTAAATCGACAGCCCTAATTATTATATATTGAGTTATCTTTATTTTGTGGACTTTTCAGCAAAATGTGTAATGTTAATAATTTGATAAAATGTGTAATCGATTGAAAGCCCTAGTTTCAATCCATTCAGCAGATTTCCCCCCAAAATCAGTGCAGAAAATGTACAAAAGTCCACTGATTCTGTCTGGGCGTGTTTATACAGTCCTTCACTCTGCAAATTAAAGATAAAATATTTTAACATCCAAAATATTAAACCTTGTAAAGAGAACTGCACATAAACCTGGTTTGTGTTGGTGTATGTTTGTGCTTTAAGAAGGAGAGATAGACAGCAGAGGGGTGTGTGTGTGTGTGTGTGTCTGTGTGTGTGTGTGTGTGTGTGTATACACTTGTGTAACTACTGATTGACGGTAGGCCTGTAAATGGTGTTGGGCTGCTGTCATGCTACAGGACGAGTCTGCAATAGTTTTACCATATGTCAGTCAGTCAGACCCGAGACATATTTTATTCATTATACACCTTGATGGTAGACAGCAGTAGCCACATCCCTCTCTCACTCTCTCTCTCTCTCTCCACACACACACACACACACACACACACACACACATACAGAATTCTAGAAAGCCTAATATGTGTGATGAGCAGCAGAATTCGTCCCAACAGAAATAAAAAGAATTAAATCAAAGGAAAGATTGAAAATGAATGTAGAGAAAGAATGAAGTTAGAAATTAAGTGTTGGACGCATTCACATCCTGCAGCGAGACACAGACACGTGAATAATGTGTGAAAAGAGCCGCTCATGGGACAGAGCTTAGCAAATGAAACACACATGTGTGTGTGTGTGTGTGTGTGTGTGTGTGTTGTGTACAGTAATACAGTATGAAGTAAATACAGTGAGTAAATATGTGTGTGCATAATTTGAAAATCATGTGTGTCTGTCTGAGTGAAAAATATTGTGCCTATTATACTTTAAATTCCCTCAAATTGAACTGATTAATCTTTAACAAAATTCAATGACTAAAACGTAGAAAAAAATATATAAATATAAAAAATCTCTCTCTCTCTCTCTCTCTCTCTCTCTCTTTCTCTCTACATATATATATACTGCATATTACAGTTGAAGTCAGAAGTTTACATACACCTTAGCCAAATACATTTAAACTCAGTTTTTCACAATTCCTGACATTTAATCATAGAAATCATTCCCTGTCTTTGGTCAGTTAGGATCACTACTTTATTTTAAGAATGTGAAATGTCAGAATAATAGTAGAGAGAATGATTTATTTCAGCTTTTATTTCTTTCATCACATTCCCAGTGGGTCAGAAGTTTACATACACTTTGTTAGTATTTGGTAGCATTGCCTTTAAATTGTTTAACTTGGGTCAAATGTTTTGAGTATCCTTCCACAAGCTTCTCACAATAAGTTGCTGGAATTTTGGCCCATTCCTCCAGACAGAACTGGTGTAACTGAGTCAGGTTTATAGGCCTCCTTGCTCGCACACGCTTTTTCAGCTCTGCCCACAAATTTTCTATCAGATTGAGGTCAGGACTTTGTGATGGCCACTCCAATACCTTGACTTTGTTGTCCTTAAGCCATTTTGCCACATCTTCAGAGGTATGCTTGGGGTCATTGTCCATTTGGAAGACCTATTTGTGAACGAGCTTTAACTTCCTGGCTGATGTCTTGAGATGTTGCTTCAATATATCCACATCATTTTCCTTCCTCATGATGTCATCTATTTTGTGAAGTGCACCAATCCCTCCTGCAGCAAAGCACCCCCACAACATGATGCTGCCACCCCCATGCTTCACGGTTGGGATGGTGTTCTTCGGCTTGCAAGCCTCACCCTTTTTCCTCCAAACATAACGATGTTCAGCCAAACAGTCCAATTTATGTTTCATCAGACCAGAGGACATTTCTCCAGAAAGTAAGATCTTTGTCCCAATGTGCACTTGCAAACTGTAGTCTGGCTTTTTTATGGCAGTTTTGGAGCAGTGGCTTCTTCCTTGCTGAGCAGTGTTTCAGGTTATGTCGATATAGGACTCGTTTTACTGTAGATATAGATACTTGTCTACCTGTTTCCTCCAGCATCTTCACAAGGTCCTTTGCTGTTGTTCTGGGATTGATTTGCACTTTTCACACTAAACTATGTTCATCTCTAGGAGACAGAATGCGTCTCCTTCCTGAGCGGTATGATGGTTGCATGGTCTCATGGTGTTTATACTTGCGTACTATTGTTTGTACAGATGAACGTGGCACCTTCAGGCATTTGGAAATTGCTGCCAAGGATGAACCAGACTTGTGGAGGTCCACAATTTATTTTTATTTTTTTCTGATGTCTTGGCTGATTTCTTTTGAAATATATATATATATATATATAAAAAAAATAGTATTCAGATAAATAAAATGCATTACATTATTGTGGCAGAGGAGTTAAGCATTGATAAGACATTACAAATATATTGTTTATTTGCATATTATTGAACATAAGTCAATCACTGACCTACAGTTCACAGCAATCCATTCTGCAACTGAATTCATCAATCAGTCGATATTTATTATAAGGGCTTGTTTAAGGATGTACACCTGCGTCCGATGGACACCTTAGGAGCGTCTCACTTTGGTTGCGTCGCGTCATAAACATTCTGTTTTTAGGCCACTGTGTCAAGTTAAATGTAGTTTAATACTTAGAAAAACACGTCTTGAGATCCCTAAATTCAGATTTGCGCTCCATCAAGCTGTGTTTGAATGCAAGAATGCATCCTCGTGTTGTGTTGTCTGCTGAAGGGTTGGTTTGTTCTCTGTATAATATGTGTTGCATATACAGCTGGAGTTTCACTTACTGCCCCCTGGAGAAAACAGGTGATACTTCAAGCTTGAATTGCTCAGGAATCTTCCTTATTACGGTCTGAGACAGGATTAATTGCGTTAATATTTTTAACAGGTTATTTTTTATATAATTAATCGTACTGAATTTACACACTATATTGACATCCATAATATATATTGTAATAAGAATATATATATTATTACTGAAATGCAAAAAAGTTATATTGTATTTCAATTTATGACACGGCTTTCTGTAATACTCAATTCTGACTGGTCATCCGTGCGGTTCAAGATTTCTAAATAACAACTGCACTTCCAGGGATTAAGTGATATTACTTATTTCATGTCCATTTATTCATTTATTTGGCAAGTAGTCTTGTAATAAGCAGGATAATGAGCAGTCAGATTCGCAATTTATACACCAACAGAACTTTGATGCAAACTGGAGGTGGAATTCAGCTGTTTCTGAAGACTCTGTGGTCTCTTTCTACTCACAGAATAACATCATTTTAAGTCAAATTAATATTTCATGTCCTTTGATTTATAAAATTCGGTAGGTAGCCGTGTAATAAGCGGGATACTGTAATGTAAACCCTTTAAAAACTGCTTTTAACTTTCAGCATTTTAACCAACTTTAAATAATCTCGCTTTGTGTCTAGATTCTGATCAGCCTGATGAGGTTTATTTTGCGATAATAACCGGCTGACTGTACATTATCACTTACATATTGTAGAACACTAAATTTGTAGTAAATATTTATACATCATATTGGTATTTGTTGTACTGTGTTTATATTATGCTAAATTTAAATTACAAAAAAATCTTTACATTATTTAAAAGTAATACTGTAAAAAAAGTGTTTTATTGAAAATTAAATAAATAAATAATAAATAAAATTAATTTATTTAAAATAAAAATAATAAGAATGGAATTTTTATTGCATTGCAGTAATGAGTGTTTTTTGGGGAAATGTGGTCAGTTGTCATGGAAATAATGTCACAAAAAATCTAAATTGTTCTTAAATCAGGCTTTACTTTTAAGGACATTTTAAAATAAATTCTTATTTTTTCCTTTTGGTTTTGAATTGAAATGTGTCCTGGACATGCTTTTGTGACATTCACCCATGTATTCAGATCAATACAGGATTTATATGTTTGACAATATCAAACCCAAACATGAGCAATTCATCTAAATCTCACAGACCTCTGAAAGAGAAAGCCATATATATTTTACAGTGAAGTGCCTGAATAAACGGTCAGCACGGTGCTCGCTTTTCTTTTTATTGAAGCTCTCAAACAAAACGAAAGACAGATTCCTTCATTCCGCGTCTCACAGTGAGTGATGAAAGACAAACGTGCTCGTCTTTCCACGTTCCGCTTGAGCGTGTGAAATTTGTTCTGTGCTGATCATACGCGTCTCCCTCAGATCGAGTTCTTTAAAAAATGCGAGAGTTCATTCTGTGGGGTTGCTTCCCACAGAGAGACAGCGTGCGTCCTCAGAAAACCTGTCTCAAATGCTCACACATCCATAGAGAGATGAGCGCACACTAACACGCATGCAAACACACACACACACTCACACTTTAAATTCCCAATTTTACAGTGACTTGTCACAATGTGTCTTGAAAATGAACAGAATGTATTGCTTCTACATCACAGGACTCTGGACAAAGTCTTAAAGTCTCGGTCCATTCTCAAAGCTCATTTGTAAGACAGTGAATGAACGGACACACAAAAAAAAAACAACAGTTCTGTACTAAAATCGAAGTATACTCTACACAAGTATGTAAACACTTTTCTGGTTATGCAAGCTCAATTTCACGCATCGTGCATTCCAAAATGTGTCAAAATGTAACTCATAACGCAAACACAACAAGTACGCACTGCATTCTCAGTGTTGCCACAAGAGGCGCTATACTGCGCATTATTGTAAACAGTCTTGTACGGTCAGATGTGTCGTTCAGGTCAAGCAGCAGTTTGAAGAGAATCTTGCTCAGCAAGTTAGTAAAAGTTAGTTAAACTGTCGACATGTTTACACCACACATTAAAGTATCAGCATTACTATTTGTTTCACTGTAACTGAATGTGTAAATCAGTGACATATAAAGCACACGCATCGTTTTAAGAAGTGTATTTAAAAAGCAGAACCATTATTGTTACATATTGTTTTGTTTTATTTCATAAAAAGGAAATAAATGCATTTTGACAGGAAAAAAGTTTAAATAGAGTCAAACTTCGGTACATTCAAAATCTGCGATTAATCGCGATTAATTCTTTAAAAATCATGCGATTAATCGCAATTAAATATTTAAATCGACTGACAGCACTAGTAAAAAGAAATGCTTTAACAAGTTTTTTGTCTTTTCTTTAATTTATGGGAAATATAAGATTATCATTAACTATACACAAACATTTGGTCCCAATTTAACAAGACTTAATTTAGACAAAATTCACATGAAGAAATTCATTTTATTTAATTTGTAAGTTTATTTTT
Source organism: Myxocyprinus asiaticus (assembly GCF_019703515.2). NCBI lineage: Eukaryota > Metazoa > Chordata > Actinopteri > Cypriniformes > Catostomidae > Myxocyprinus > Myxocyprinus asiaticus. Next base: position 1,128,349 of record NC_059352.1, read on the forward strand.
AGGTTAATCAGACATTTAAACTGTATTTACAAATGTTCTGAAGCTTGGTAAAAGAATTGAAAAAATTATTTGTTTAAAATAAATGTAAAATACACATTTTCTTTTGACCTCCTCAGGTTGATGATCAACATTTTTAAAGGTTAATTATTTCCTTTTTAACTTTTTATTATTTTTTTTATTTTCTCCCCAGTTTGGAATGCCCAATTCCCAATGCGCTCTAAGTCATCGTGGTGGGGTAGTGACTCGCCTCAATCCAGGTGGCGGAGGACGAATCTCAGTTGCCTCCGCGTCTGAGACTGTCAATCTGCGCATCTTATCACGTGACTTGTTGAGTGCGTTACCACGGAGACGTGGCGCGTGTGGAGGCTTCATGCTATTCTCCGCGGCATCCACGCACAACTCACCACACGAGAACCACATTATAGTGACCACAAGGAGGTTACCCCATGTGATTCTACCCTCCCTAGCAACCGGGCCAATTTGGTTGCTTAGGAGACCTGGCTGGAGTCACTCAGATCACCCTGGATTCAAACTCACGACTCCAGGTGTGATAGTCAGTGTCAATACTCACTGAGATACCCAGACCCCCTTTAACTCATAATATAAAATAAATAACTTTAGTTTCAGACCCTGTTTTGTACCCTGTTTGTGAAAAGTTTCTGCTTCAGAACTACACAGATTCTCCATGAAAGTTTGCCTGTAATCTCCCTGTCATCTCCTCTTCCATCTGCCGGCACTGTGAGTGTGGTTTTTCATGGCACTGCCAATACAGGAATTTCTCTAAGTGGGCACAGATTTAGCAGATGTGCACACAGGTACATTCACACTGATTTGCAGAGACAAAGTGAGCAGAAGTCGTTCATTATCAGTTTGAGTTGGCGATCTGTGGTGACACGAACGACAGTGACTGTTAGCGATGCAACGATGTTGAGAAGAGTTCAACTTCATGCAAGTGTACAGTGATGCAATGTAGCGACAACCAACGAGAGTGCAGACAGTAGAGCTTGCGTGATTCGCCGCTCGATACATCTGGTTACTGCAGTAGAGTAAAATCGTCTACAAGCAAAAAATAGTAAGACTTGCCAACTTCCACCAATTTAATTGGCTTGTTTTTACCATTTGACAGCTGCATTTGCACCAAAATACCTTAGAATATGATTTGATGCAGGGCCTTTAACGTTGACAACGCCAAGTTAAAAATGTACAAAAAACAAAAAAATTAAATTACTAAATACAAAAACTCCCACAGCACTTTCCTAAACACCTGTTTGTCATTGTGAAATGCAAAATTTTCCTGATCCATGAGGTCATCACATGCAATTTCTAAAGTTTGATTTTGAAGTCATTTGATTGCACATTTAATCATTTTTAAAATGTTGCGTATTTATGTAGCTAATGAGCATCCCTGAAATCCCTGAAAACACTTAGGTGTCATTTTCAGTTTTGTTCAAAGTGATTAAATTATATATATTTTTAATAACTGTCCAATAAGTGAAATGATAGTATCTGGAGTAAAAAGGCCCATTGTTGCAGGTGCTAAAGACCCCCCATCATAAGTTCAAAATGGGCTCAACTTGACTGATTCAGTCACTATAGATATTAATTTGTTTATAGAATACTTGGGATGTTATGAAATGCCAATTGAAATGAACAGGAAATGGTGCACCATTTTCTGAAGGGGTCATTTGTTACCCAAAAAAGCATCCAAATGTATCTGAATAAGTTGACATAAATGATTTTTCATTTCTGGTTGAACTATTCTTTTAAAAATATAGTTGGCTCTTCATAGGCCACACACAAAAACATCTAAAATTGGCCTTATGTTTAGCCTTTAGATGGACCCACACTCACACACACACACACACACACACACACACACACACACACACACACACACACACACACACACTAGGTATGAGCAGTGTTTCAGCATTCGTCTTGAGGAAGGATATTTTTCATTGTCAGATGAATCCACTGAGGTGGCAGAGGGCGCAGTGTGCTGATATCAGCAACATACCGATAAAGATATCAGACATACACACTCACACACACACACAAATCAAACTCTATAAGCCTCCCACTCCCACAGAACACAGCAGAACATATCAGAAATATGAATAAATGTTAAATAATAACAGAGCTGAAAAAGAGAACTAGTATACAGTGTTGATACACACACACACACACACATACACACATTCCATTCACTGACCGTCTGATGCATACTGCACACTAAAACTAACAAGAGCTGATAAAAACTAACAAGGGCTTGTCACTATACCTACATGTTTGCACAAAGATTTCTCCATGTCTCGTTGTATGTATCGCGGCAGTTTCCTGGTGAAATGAACACTAGAGGCGCTACAACAATAATGACTTTGTCACGTTCACACAAATCATGAGTAAAACTCGTCCTTTTCACCCTGTTCCTCACACGATGCTATCTGATGACATCTAAACACTTTTACTATAGCACATGACTCATTTTAACATTTGCATTACACTGTGGCACATGCAGCTATATGGCTATACGCACTGTGCATACCATGAGCGCTCCGACGGACCTGAGAAACATTTTATCTTAGAATATTTCAGCAATCATGAAGTGTGTCCCGTATTTTCTTGACTGTTTAGAAGAGCTACCAATGCATGATTGCGAATGAATCATTTTTTTGAGTCAGTTCTTTTCAGTGAATTGGCCAAATGGGCTTGTAAAAGGGTCTGAATCGATTCGTGATTCAGTCCAGTTCGTTCAGACCGCACTCTCGCTGAGTCATTTGGAGCGGTTTCTCACACAGTAAAAGAGTATTGGGATATTTACGAAAACAGAACAAACAGCGCTGGATAAAGTGGATATATAAAAGGCTGCCTTATTGATAGGTAACTTTGTTACACTTCAGCAAGTGCTGAATCGTGTGAATAAGGCAACATGTTCACACGGGAAGTCGGCATGCTGTTTCTGAAAGTTCTAGTACCCTAGGATTGGCAACAGTATGCCAACTCACTAACATGCCCTATCTCCCATCGGACATATTTGGAAAGGCTCAACAACAGTTGCATGGGAGACCACAGTTCAATCCCCATTCAAAAGAGGAAGTAATCACATTTGTATAAACAATCACGAGTGTGATGAGGTTGCATTTTTATCTCTGCTAATGGTTAGGGTTCGATTTGGGTTTTGGTTGGGGGGTAGATTAAATAAAATAAGCATTTCTCTACACTGTTTTACACCCTGTTCAGCTGAAAACAATTATTTTTACAACTGGCTTCTGGCGACCTCTCCTGGATATAAATGTATGTCACACTTGTTTATATGCTCTGAAACACATACCGCTTTAGCCTCTGGGGGCAGTGTTTTCAAATTCGGTCAACGTATACTGATTTCGGCTAAAGAAAAATCGGCACACACTTGCCGAATTTTATGTGAGATCGTGCTGAATAAGGGGTTGTTCACACCGAATGTTTTATTGCGTTCGTTCATGCTGTTTTTCAATCTTTTACCATGTAAACATTCGCTAGATGGATGTCTGTTGACCACTGCGTCATGTTTCACTGTGTTTTTTAGCATCTCTCACAAGAGCGCTGCATGTTTAGACGTCGTGTCAAGTTAAAAAGAACTTCAACTGTTAAAAACGTACCTCGAGACATATGTGTTTGTCGTTAACACATTGTCTTGTCGTTGCACTCTGTCTTGCTTTTGTAGTGCGAGAACTTGTTGGTTCTGACCAGTCACTGTCTTTTAGAAATGCTTTAGCCAATAGTTCCATGAATGACACACATACCTGAGAAAATTTTAAAAACGTTTTGGTGTTGTTTTGCAAAAATAGAGCATTGCACTTGTAATGTAAAGGAGCGGGTATGAGTCCTAAAGAGCACGTGAGTCCACACGTGAGCCCTAAGTGTCATAGAAGCAACACAAAACGACGTGATTGTGTTTTTCATCTCATATTTGCTATTTATGACACAATCGGTTAGGTTTAGGTTAAAGGTTTAGGGTAGCGAGATCGGTTTTGTTGATTTAAAACTCAATGCATTAACCTTAAAAACCTTAACTCGCTCTTAGAGCCACACAGTGGACATTTCACCACGGAACTGCCGTGATACGTGCATGTAACAAGGTTAAGGTTGGGAAAGGAGTAGGCGGAAACCGGCTGAACCATCAAAAGAATGTTTAATGAAAATTTAAGACATAAACAAACACACACACAGGGCAGCTGCGTGTGGCTCTCTCTCCCGAACTGCCACATACCGCCGCATTTATCCCTCTCCTCAGCTGATTAGCCCAATTGGGGGCTGGGCCTGCATAGTCACGGCCCGGCCCGGCCCTCCTCCTAGTCACACTTCTCCCTCCTTTGCCTCAGGCCAGGAAACCCCCAGCATGACGTACATACCCCCCCCCACCCCACCCCCAAGATGGAGCGACAGAGAGAGAGGAGAGAGAGAGAGAGAGGAGAGAGAGAAAAAAAACTTGCTCGCCGGTTCCCCAGACATACCGTCACCTGGTCCTCGATCACTCCTCCACCCTCTGGCGGACAACAGCCAACACCCAAAGTAGCAGCCGCGGATGGCGGCCATTCCTCCGTGTCCAGGTGGTCGGCAGCAACTCCTCCATCCCCTGGCGGATGGAATGCCCCTCCGCGTTTTGGCGGCTGGTAGCGAACTCCTCTGCCCCTGGCAGTGGCTCCACCGCTCCAGTTGGCTGGCAGAGAGCCCCTCCTCCCCTCACGGATGGCGGCCATCCGCCAGGGGATGGAGGAGTTGCTGCCGACCACCTGGACACGGAGGAATGGCTGCCATCCGCGGCTGCTATTTTGGGTGGATGGCAGTGGCGAGGACTCCACGACAGCGCATCCCTCCTCCTTCCCGGGTTCCAGCACTAATGTAACAAGGTTAAGGTTGGGAAAGGAGGAAGCGGGAACTGGCTGAACCATCAAAAATTATGTTTAATGAAAACTTATGATATAAACACACACACACACAAACACGGCAGCTGCGTGTGGCTCTCTCCCTCCCGAACTCCTGCATTCTGCCGCATTTATCCCTCTCCTCAAGATTAGCCCAATTGGGAGCCGGGCGTGCGTAGTCACGGCCCGTCCCCACCCTCCTTCTCGTCACAGTGCATTAAATCACATAATGTCATTTTGTAAAAAATGTCAACACAGTCATGTAATTTTCATAAGATCAGGCTGATGTTTTCTCTACAACCATTCTCAGAGAATACTGCATCATTATTTGAATGAATTTCAACATGTTAGTGTGGCATCAACTAGACTGGATAAAACCTGCCCCTATATAGCTCTTAAAAACTAAATAAACAGTGGTTGGTCACTTTACGTGTCAGTCAGGTGGTCTCTTCCTGTCTAAGTGGGCGGTTCTTTGTCAGAATAAGCTGCAATGTATACCAGACTTCTCAAAGTGAGAACAAGTGAACACTAAGTAGTGGACACTACACTTACAGCAATGTCTTCACTCTAGCTTTCTTATCACATGAGTGGGACACATTGACAGATGCTCGCTCATCTTTTGACAAATTGTTTGCACTCTTCATTGTTTGAGGCGAGAAAATCCTGTAGGTAATTGCATACACGAGTCCTTTCGTTTTCTCGTGCTCTTCTTCTCTCAGTGTTAGCTTTGTTCTGTAACCTTTAGCAAACGTTGGACGACAGCAACAAACGACCCGTACGCTGTCCATCTATAACGGCACAGTGGCGTGCTTAGAGACCGAGAGACGATGTCTGTCTTAACCATCTACATGACTGACACAAAAGCATCCTTCTGTTTATACAACACACGAAACATTGGGAATATACATCCAATCACATGTTAGAATGGTGGTAAACAGCTTCCGGTGGCTTTGCTTGCATGTGTACGGCCGTTTGATGCATGGCTCCGGGCAGGCGGCAGATATAATAAAGGCTTATCGTTTGGAGGCAATTTCACAGCAGCACGCACCTAATTGAACAGTCTGTTTCAAGAATTCTATTCTCCCCGACGTGAGCCGCCGGGAACAATCTGAGAAATGACACCTTCCTCGAGTCATTGAGCAGGGCTGCCACGACACATGCACACACACACACACACTTGAGGTAGAAGGGTGTGAGAAGACACACTTATCTTGAAACAGGGAGAGCTGGAGTGAAGCTGTACTGCCGTTTGTAGGACCTACAGAACAAAGATGCATCTCCTGAAGTTCTCCTGAAGGTACTCTAAGGTCAGGGCTCCAGAATAACATATGAGAGTGGTGGCACCGGTGGCAGCAAGTTCTACTGTTGGTGGCACCAGCACCTGATTTGGTAGCACCGGTTTTGTAACACAGAAAGTATACAGAAAATAGAACAATGTAGGCCTAGAGACAAAAAGTTATATAATATAATTACAACAACTCTAGTAATTACTAGGTACTAACCCTTAACCTAATCCTAACCCTAACCTTAATCCATATTAAGTACATGTAGTTATCTTATATTACAAGTGTTGAAAGTACACATACTGTAAAATAAAGTGCAACCGTTAACCCTAAACCTAACCCTACTCCAACCTCAGTAAATGTCAAACTTGTGAGAATTTTGCAGAACACATTGTACAGCAGTTACACAATAAGTACATTGTATTGCATGTATTTTAATGTTAGTACATAATAAAGACACCTAATAGAAAGTGGATCAAAATTTCAATAAAAAACTTTTGTAAAACATTTTTTTTTTCCCAATCAGATTATTGATTTGGGCGTGCAAAAGTGACCCCTAAAAATTGAGAACCACTGATGTAAAGAGTTCCTAAAATGATTTCCCTCTACAGTACCTCTATGAAAACATTTCTCTATTTGTTTTAGTATCCCGACCGGCCTGACAAAGCAACATTGGCATGAGTTTGGGGCAGGACCTTCTTAAACAGGACTGTTTAAAAAAACAGTCATTATTTGTGCAGTTATATTTGGTGGTGCCCTTTAAGTATGAAGAAAGCCAGTATGTCAGTTTTGGTGAATTTTGTGCTTAAAACAAGGAAAATAATCGAGTTTGCTAATGGGGTAAGAAAACTAATGCCTGTGGTGTAGAAATTAAATGTTGAACAAGAGTGTGGTGTTCAGGTGTCCACTCAGATTTGGTGAAAATCACAATCAACACATCAAGTTTGCAAACACATGCATAATATCTTTTTTTAAGTTCTCACTCTCACTTCAGCTTTCTACACCTTTTCCCTTGCACATTATTACTCACATTCACGAGTGAGAAATCTCAGTGTCTCTGTCATCACCCCGTGTTCATCAGCCCTTATTACTGTTGAACTAATTGGAAGATGACTGGCGATTAATCACACACACACACACACGCGGGTGACGGAGTCACCCAGAGACTTAATTGGACCACCGATTGGCTGAGACTAATTGAGCATTGATGAGTCCATGTGTGTGAGAGAGCAACAGTGACACACCAGTCCAATTAAAACACACACACACACACAGCTTTTCTAGTGACTCTGCTTTAATTGCCGGTTGGAGGTTTGAACTGTTTCTTCTTCTGCTTTCTACTAATTGTCCGACTTCCTTTAGTGAGATGCAACATTGTCAGTGAAAAACAAACACTTGCTTATTAAAGAGAAGCTTCTCAGATGCTTGATGCTTTTCTGCAGTTCAAGCGAGCACCATCTCTAGAACATGATGAGAAACTCTTAAAATAATGAAAAACAGAGCTTGTGTTCATCGATCAGGCAGACTCACAACCTACAACAAAGCTGAAACAGCTACACAATGATTCATTTGTTGGTATAGCTATTAATAAGCTAGATGGCTTTATTAACAGAAGTATAATGTGTGTCTTTGTGGATAATGATGTTAGAGCCGTCCAATAATGAGAGCATAATGAAAAATTTAATGAAGCAAAAAATTCAGCGAGGACAACACGGTGCACTCTGGGAAACCCGAAAGCTTAACAAGCCGTCGTCCATCACAGCGCACGGGGCAAAGATTCATGGTGATCTCAGTTGGATTTATACGTCAAGTGTAAACACAATTTTGTACATTTGGACTGCAAAAAAATAAACTTGTTTTCCTGTTAAATTGAGTTTTTTTCTCGGACCCCATTGTCAAACAGGTCTTTCTTGTTAAAAGCATAAATAGTACTAAATTTTGTTAGATTTCTCTGAAAACAAGACAAAATATCTAACATAATTTTGCTTCTCAATTAAACTGATCTTGTTTTAGGATTAGATACTTTTACTGGAAAACAACACAAAAATGTGCAAAAAAAGTAAATTTGTTAACCCTTAAACTTATACATCGGGACCTCATTCCACCCGCTGTACCTCATCCATTTTTGGAGCTGTGCCAACACCTCTTTAGTATTCCTCAATCTATCACTTATAAATAGTGTAACACACACACACACACACACACACACATCTATGTGTAGATTATGTGTTATGTGTATCTTATTTGTAGATTGTGTATTTTATGTGTTATTTGTAGATAATGCGGTATGTGTAGATTGTGTGTATTTTATGTGTAGATTGTGTGTTATGTGTAGATTATGTGTATTTTATGTGGAGATTGTGTGTTATGTGTAGATAATGTGTAGATTGTGTGTATTTAATGTGTAGATTGTGTGTTATGTGTAGATTATGTGTAGATTGTGTGTATTTTATGTGTAGATTGTGTGTATTTTATGTGTAGATTGTGTGTTATGTGTAGATTATGTGTATTTTATGTGCAGATTGTGTGTTATGTGTAGATTATGTGTATTTTATGTGTAGATTGTGTGTTATGTGTACATTATATGTTAGGTGTAGATTGTGTGTTAAGTGTAGATTATGTGTAGATTATGTGTATTTTATGTGTAGATTGTGTGTTATGTGTAGACTGTGTATTTTATGTGCAGATTGTGTGTTATGTGTAGATTATGTGTATTTTATGTACAGATTGTGTGTTATGTGTAGACTGTGTATTTTATGTGTAGATTGTGTTATGTGTAGATTATGTGTTATGTGTAGATTATGTGTATATTATGTGTAGATTATGTGTAGATTATGTGTTATGTGTAGATTATGTGTAGATTATGTGTTATGTGCAGATTGTGTGTTATGTGTAGATTATGTGTATTTTATGTGTAGATTGTGTGTTATGTGTAGATTATGTGTTATGTGTAGATTATGTGTATATTATGTGTAGATTATGTGTAGATTATGTGTTATGTGTATTTTATGTGTAGATTATGTGTTATGTGCAGATTGTGTGTTATGTGTAGATTATGTGTATTTTATGTGTAGATTGTGTGTTATGTGTAGATTATGTGTAGATTGTGTGTATTTTATGTGTAGATTGTGTGTATTTTATGTGTAGATTGTGTGTTATGTGTAGATTGTGTGTTATGTGTAGATTATGTGTAGATTATGTGTATTTTATGTGTAGATTGTGTGTTATGTGTAGACTGTGTGTATTTTATGTGCAGATTGTGTGTTATGTGTAGATTATGTGTATTTTATGTGCAGATTGTGTGTTATGTGTAGATTATGTGTATTTTATGTGCAGATTGTGTTATGTGTAGACTGTGTGTATTTTATGTGTAGACTGTGTGTTATGTGTAGATTATGTGTAGATTATGTGTTATGTGTAGATTATGTGTATATTATGTGTATTTTATGTGTAGATTGTGTGTTATGTGTAGATTATGTGTATATTATGTGTTATGTGTAGATTATGTGTAGATTATGTGTTATGTGTAGATTGTGTATATTATGTGTATTTTATGTGCAGATTGTGTGTTATGTGTAGATTATGTGTAGATTGTGTGTATTTTATGTGCAGATTGTGTGTTATGTGTAGATTATGTGTAGATTGTGTGTATTTTATGTGTAGATTGTGTGTTATGTGTAGATTGTGTGTATTTTATGTGCAGATTGTGTTATGTGTAGATTATGTGTATTTTGTGTGTAGATTATGTGTTATGTGTAGATTATGTGTTATGTGCAGATTGTGTGTTATGTGTAGATTATCTGTATATTATGTGTATTTTATGTGCAGATTGTGTGTTATGTGTAGATTATGTGTAGATTGTGTGTATTTTATGTGTAGATTGTGTGTTATGTGTAGATTGTGTGTATTTTATGTGCAGATTGTGTTATGTGTAGATTATGTGTATTTTGTGTGTAGATTATGTGTTATGTGTAGATTATGTGTTATGTGCAGATTGTGTGTTATGTGTAGATTATATGTATATTATGTGTATTTTATGTGTAGATTGTGTGTTATGTGTAGATTATGTGTAGATTATGTGTTATGTGTAGATTATGTGTAGATTGTGTGTTATGTGTAGATTATGTGTTAGGTGTAGATTGTGTGTTATGTGTAGATTATGTGTTAGGTGTAGATTGTGATATGTGCAGATTGTGTGTTATGTGTAGATTATATGTATATTATGTGTATTTTATGTGTAGATTGTGTGTTATGTGTAGATTGTGTGTTATGTGTAGATTATGTGTAGATTATGTGTTATGTGTAGATTATGTGTAGATTATGTGTTATGTGTAGATTGTGTGTTATGTGTAGATTATGTGTAGATTATGTGTTATGTGTAGATTATGTGTTATGTGCAGATTGTGTGTTATGTGTAGATTATGTGTTAGGTGTAGATTGTGTGTTATGTGTAGATTATGTGTAGATTATGTGTTATGTGTAGATTATATGTATATTATGTGTATTTTATGTGTAGATTGTGTGTTATGTGTAGATTATGTGTAGATTATGTGTTATGTGTAGATTATATGTATATTATGTGTATTTTATGTGTAGATTGTGTGTTATGTGTAGATTGTGTGTTATGTGTAGATTATGTGTAGATTATGTGTAGATTATATGTATATTATGTGTATTTTATGTGTAGATTGTGTGTTATGTGTAGATTATGTGTAGATTATGTGTTATGTGTAGATTATATGTATATTATGTGTATTTTATGTGTAGATTGTGTGTTATGTGTAGATTGTGTGTTATGTGTAGATTATGTGTAGATTATGTGTTATGTGTAGATTGTGTGTTAGGTGTAGATTGTGTGTTAGGTGTAGATTGTGATATGTGCAGATTGTGTGTTATGTGTAGATTATATGTATATTATGTGTATTTTATGTGTAGATTGTGTGTATTGTGTAGATTGTGTGTATTTTATGTGCAGATTGTGTTATGTGTAGATTATGTGTATTTTATGTGTAGATTATGTGTTATGTGTAGATTATGTGTTATGTGTAGATTATGTGTATATTATGTGTATTTTATGTGTAGATTGTGTGTTATGTGTAGATTATGTGTTAGGTGTAGATTGTGTAGATTATGTGTTAGGTGTAGATTGTTTGTTATGTGTAGATTATGTGTTAGGTGTAGATTGTGATATGTGCAGATTGTGTGTTATGTGTAGATTATATGTATATTATGTGTATTTTATGTGTAGATTATGTGTTATGTGTAGATTGTGTGTTATGTGTAGATTATGTGTAGATTATGTGTTATGTGTAGATTATGTGTTAGGTGTAGATTGTGTGTTATGTGTAGATTATGTGTTAGGTGTAGATTGTGTTATGTGCAGATTGTGTGTTATGTGTAGATTATATGTATATTATGTGTATTTTATGTGTAGATTATGTGTTATGTGTAGATTGTGTGTTATGTGTAGATTATGTGTAGATTATGTGTTATGTGTAGATTATGTGTTAGGTGTAGATTGTGTGTTAGGTGTAGATTATGTGTTAGGTGTAGATTGTGTTATGTGCAGATTGTGTGTTATGTGTAGATTATGTGTAGATTATGTGTTATGTGTAGATTATGTGTAGATCATGTGTAGATCATGTGTTATGTGTAGATCATGTGTTATGTGTAGATTGTGTGTTATGTGTAGATTATGTGTTATGTGTAGATCATGTGTTATGTGCAGATTGTGTGTTATGTGTAGATTATGTGTTAGGTGTAGATTGTGTGTTATGTGTAGATTATGTGTTAGGTGTAGATTGTGTTATGTGTAGATTATGTGTTAGGTGTAGATTGTGTTATGTGTAGATTATGTGTTAGGTGTAGATTGTGTGTTATGTGTAGATTATGTGTTATGTGCAGATTGTGTGGTATGTGTAGATTATGTGTTATGTGTAGATTGTGTGTAGATTATGTGTTATGTGTAGATTGTGTGAGATTATGTGTTATGTGTAGATTATGTGTTATGTGTAGATTATGTGTAGATCATGTGTTATGTGCAGATTGTGTGTTATGTGTAGATTATGTGTTAGGTGTAGATTGTGTGTTATGTGTAGATTGTGTTATGTGTAGATTATGTGTTAGGTGTAGATTGTGTTATTTGTAGATTATGTGTTAGGTGTAGATTGTGTGTTATGTGTAGATTATGTGTTATGTGCAGATTGTGTGTAGATTATGTGTTATGTGTATATTTTGTGTTAAGTGTAGATTATGTGTAGATTATGTGTATTTTATGTGTAGATTGTGTGTTATGTGTAGACTGTGTATTTTATGTGCAGATTGTGTGTTATGTGTAGATTATGTGTATTTTATGTACAGATTGTGTGTTATGTGTAGACTGTGTATTTTATGTGTAGATTGTGTGTTATGTGTAGATTATGTGTAGATTATGTGTTATGTGTAGATTATGTGTATATTATGTGTAGATTATGTGTAGATTATGTGTTATGTGTAGATTATGTGTAGATTATGTGTTATGTGCAGATTGTGTGTTATGTGTAGATTATGTGTATTTTATGTGTAGATTGTGTGTTATGTGTAGATTATGTGTTATGTGTAGATTATGTGTATATTATGTGTAGATTATGTGTAGATTATGTGTTATGTGTATTTTATGTGTAGATTATGTGTTATGTGCAGATTGTGTGTTATGTGTAGATTATGTGTATTTTATGTGTAGATTGTGTGTTATGTGTAGATTATGTGTAGATTGTGTGTATTTTATGTGTAGATTGTGTGTATTTTATGTGTAGATTGTGTGTTATGTGTAGATTGTGTGTTATGTGTAGATTATGTGTAGATTATGTGTATTTTATGTGTAGATTGTGTGTTATGTGTAGACTGTGTGTATTTTATGTGCAGATTGTGTGTTATGTGTAGATTATGTGTATTTTATGTGCAGATTGTGTGTTATGTGTAGATTATGTGTATTTTATGTGCAGATTGTGTTATGTGTAGACTGTGTGTATTTTATGTGTAGACTGTGTGTTATGTGTAGATTATGTGTAGATTATGTGTTATGTGTAGATTATGTGTATATTATGTGTATTTTATGTGTAGATTGTGTGTTATGTGTAGATTATGTGTATATTATGTGTTATGTGTAGATTATGTGTAGATTATGTGTTATGTGTAGATTGTGTATATTATGTGTATTTTATGTGCAGATTGTGTGTTATGTGTAGATTATGTGTAGATTGTGTGTATTTGTGATGTGTGTAGAGTTGTGTGTTATGTGTAGATTGTGTGTATTTTATGTGCAGATTGTGTTATGTGTAGATTATGTGTATTTTGTGTGTAGATTATGTGTTATGTGTAGATTATGTGTTATGTGCAGATTGTGTGTTATGTGTAGATTATCTGTATATTATGTGTATTTTATGTGCAGATTGTGTGTTATGTGTAGATTATGTGTAGATTGTGTGTATTTTATGTGTAGATTGTGTGTTATGTGTAGATTGTGTGTATTTTATGTGCAGATTGTGTTATGTGTAGATTATGTGTATTTTGTGTGTAGATTATGTGTTATGTGTAGATTATGTGTTATGTGCAGATTGTGTGTTATGTGTAGATTATATGTATATTATGTGTATTTTATGTGTAGATTGTGTGTTATGTGTAGATTATGTGTAGATTATGTGTTATGTGTAGATTATGTGTAGATTGTGTGTTATGTGTAGATTATGTGTTAGGTGTAGATTGTGTGTTATGTGTAGATTATGTGTTAGGTGTAGATTGTGATATGTGCAGATTGTGTGTTATGTGTAGATTATATGTATATTATGTGTATTTTATGTGTAGATTGTGTGTTATGTGTAGATTGTGTGTTATGTGTAGATTATGTGTAGATTATGTGTTATGTGTAGATTATGTGTAGATTATGTGTTATGTGTAGATTGTGTGTTATGTGTAGATTATGTGTAGATTATGTGTTATGTGTAGATTATGTGTTATGTGCAGATTGTGTGTTATGTGTAGATTATGTGTTAGGTGTAGATTGTGTGTTATGTGTAGATTATGTGTAGATTATGTGTTATGTGTAGATTATATGTATATTATGTGTATTTTATGTGTAGATTGTGTGTTATGTGTAGATTATGTGTAGATTATGTGTTATGTGTAGATTATATGTATATTATGTGTATTTTATGTGTAGATTGTGTGTTATGTGTAGATTGTGTGTTATGTGTAGATTATGTGTAGATTATGTGTAGATTATATGTATATTATGTGTATTTTATGTGTAGATTGTGTGTTATGTGTAGATTATGTGTAGATTATGTGTTATGTGTAGATTATATGTATATTATGTGTATTTTATGTGTAGATTGTGTGTTATGTGTAGATTGTGTGTTATGTGTAGATTATGTGTAGATTATGTGTTATGTGTAGATTGTGTGTTAGGTGTAGATTGTGTGTTAGGTGTAGATTGTGATATGTGCAGATTGTGTGTTATGTGTAGATTATATGTATATTATGTGTATTTTATGTGTAGATTGTGTGTATTGTGTAGATTGTGTGTATTTTATGTGCAGATTGTGTTATGTGTAGATTATGTGTATTTTATGTGTAGATTATGTGTTATGTGTAGATTATGTGTTATGTGTAGATTATGTGTATATTATGTGTATTTTATGTGTAGATTGTGTGTTATGTGTAGATTATGTGTTAGGTGTAGATTGTGTAGATTATGTGTTAGGTGTAGATTGTTTGTTATGTGTAGATTATGTGTTAGGTGTAGATTGTGATATGTGCAGATTGTGTGTTATGTGTAGATTATATGTATATTATGTGTATTTTATGTGTAGATTATGTGTTATGTGTAGATTGTGTGTTATGTGTAGATTATGTGTAGATTATGTGTTATGTGTAGATTATGTGTTAGGTGTAGATTGTGTGTTATGTGTAGATTATGTGTTAGGTGTAGATTGTGTTATGTGCAGATTGTGTGTTATGTGTAGATTATATGTATATTATGTGTATTTTATGTGTAGATTATGTGTTATGTGTAGATTGTGTGTTATGTGTAGATTATGTGTAGATTATGTGTTATGTGTAGATTATGTGTTAGGTGTAGATTGTGTGTTAGGTGTAGATTATGTGTTAGGTGTAGATTGTGTTATGTGCAGATTGTGTGTTATGTGTAGATTATGTGTAGATTATGTGTTATGTGTAGATTATGTGTAGATCATGTGTAGATCATGTGTTATGTGTAGATCATGTGTTATGTGTAGATTGTGTGTTATGTGTAGATTATGTGTTATGTGTAGATTATGTGTTATGTGTAGATCATGTGTTATGTGCAGATTGTGTGTTATGTGTAGATTATGTGTTAGGTGTAGATTGTGTGTTATGTGTAGATTATGTGTTAGGTGTAGATTGTGTTATGTGTAGATTATGTGTAGATTATGTGTTAGGTGTAGATTGTGTTATGTGTAGATTATGTGTTAGGTGTAGATTGTGTGTTATGTGTAGATTATGTGTTATGTGCAGATTGTGTGGTATGTGTAGATTATGTGTTATGTGTAGATTGTGTGTAGATTATGTGTTATGTGTAGATTGTGTGAGATTATGTGTTATGTGTAGATTATGTGTTATGTGTAGATTATGTGTAGATCATGTGTTATGTGCAGATTGTGTGTTATGTGTAGATTATGTGTTAGGTGTAGATTGTGTGTTATGTGTAGATTGTGTTATGTGTAGATTATGTGTTAGGTGTAGATTGTGTTATGTGTAGATTATGTGTTAGGTGTAGATTGTGTGTTATGTGTAGATTGTGTGTTATGTGCAGATTGTGTGTAGATTATGTGTTATGTGTATATTTTGTGTTATGTGTAGATTATGTGTTATGTGTAGATTATGTGTTAGGTGTAGATTGTGTGTTATGTGTAGATTATGTGTTATGTGTAGATTATGTGTTAGGTGTAGATTGTGTGTTATGTGTAGATTATGTTTTAGGTGTAGATTATGTGTTATGTGTAGATTGTGTGTATATTATGTGTATTTTATGTGTAGATTGTGTGTTATGTGTATCTTATGTGTAGATTGTGTGTTATTTGTAGATTATGTGTTATGTATATCTTATGTGTAGATTATGTGTTATGTGTAGATTGTGTGTATATTATGTGTATTTTATGTGTAGATTGTGTGTTATGTGTATCTTATGTGTAGATTGTGTGTTATTTGTAGATTATGTGTTATGTATATCTTATGTGTAGATTATGTGTTATGTGTAGATTGTGTGTATATTATGTGTATTTTATGTGTAGATTGTGTGTTATGTGTATCTTATGTGAAGATTGTGTGTATTTTATGTGTAGATTGTGTGTTATTTGTAGATTATGTGTTATGTATATCTTATGTGTAGATTATGTGTTATGTGTAGATTGTGTGTATATTATGTGTATTTTATGTGTAGATTGTGTATGTGTATCTTATGTGTAGATTGTGTGTTATGTGTATCTTATGTGAAGATTGTGTGTATTTTATGTGTAGATTGTGTGTGCATTTTCCTTTTCCCTTTTTGATTTGTAACTAGTAGCATCTAATAAACAAGCAATATATATATATATATATAAAGCAAATAGTTTTCCTAAAATTGTATGTCCTCATATGTGGACAGCGGGACTATGTTGTGACATTTTATATAATATCAAGTTATAGAAAGTCAGATTTATTTCATCAAATAGTTTATTATGTGTCCAGGAGTGTTGATTATTCATGTTTTTGAGACGTTACAGACATTACATCAGAAATGATCATAATTAATTCTGATTCAAAGTAATGTCCAGCATCATCCAATCACTGTCAATCATGTTAAAATAAAATGATACATTATAAATTCTGAATCTATGTACTGATTATCATTGTCACATGTCTGTCAAACATGTTGAGTGATCCAAACATCATCTGCAGCCTGAAACTGAACTTTTGATCAGATTTTAGGAGTGAATGCACTTAACTGCATAGAGAGCTATAGGATGCTCCCTTGCTCCCTATTTAGTGAATGACTTAACCTCCAGTGTGCTGTCTGTCTGCACTGGTCTCAGAACAGTTTGAAATGCACCTTATTTTCATCCTAACTCCATATAAAGCCTCTTTTTACAGTTTTACATTTACAGTTTTTGGAAGAACTTATTTATTCTCAATGTGATAATGTACAGTAAATATAGGAATGCATTTATTAATGTTAATGAATAGAACAGGATTGTACAGTGATAACAAAATAAAATATAACAAAATGTATATTAAAATGAAGTGAAATGACCCACAGATGTGTTAGAGTTGAAAGTTATTCAAAATAACTAACATGTTTTTTCTACTTTTGAGGAAATGCAGTACGAGTTTCCACGTATGTGGACATCATGTTTATCAGCGCACTGACACATGAAAAATGAACGGATTGTTTAATGCGGCATATCAAATGAAACTAGAGACTCTCCTCTTTACAACCAAATAGGTTTCAATGAAAAAACTTAAAGAGATTTCTTACCAGAGGCACTTTTGTTGCCACTGTGCCCGTAGAAGTGCTTCAAGGAAATCGATGTCATGTTGTTGTGTCACGTGACGCGGTGCGGCAGAAGTTTAACCCTTAAATGACAGTGTAGATGCATTGGAATAATGACAGTGTAAATGCATTGGAATTATGTGTTGCATATAGCAAAGCCAAAATACAACGTCCACGCATGTGGACGCGGGGGTCGCATGAGGTTAAAACAAGATGTATTTGAGAAGAAAAAAACTGATTAAGATTTTTAAGCAGAAATCTGATATAACATAAATCTAACCAAATTTAGTGAGGTTCCTTTTACAAAGTGGAGTAAGAAACATAAACAGAATTCGAGACATGAAAAATATTTATGCCATGTCATATAATCTTTTCAGGTAAATTTGTTGTTATAAGCATATTTAGATATTTCCTGGAAAATAAGACAAAAATACTGATTTCGATATTTTACATATTGTCCATACAATAATAATGTACATCTGAGTGATTATCCAAATGTGCAAAAATGTATGTGTGCTAGAACAACACTACACATACATACAAATACTACTGAGATCACTCTGTAATGCTATCTAAATGCAATGTGAATCTATACTTATGTAACATATAAAGATGTGAAGCACATAGGTTTAGGTCAGATGTAAGGTTGCGTTCTTGACACAAGCGTTTGGGACTAACAATAAGTTTGTGAAGGTAACAATGAACTCTTATGCATTTGCACTTGACATGGTTGTGCAAAATGTTCAAGTTATTAATGAGCAAATAAGAAAGTGAGAAAAATACAACAATATATATAGAGACAGAGAGAGGTTGATAAAGGGTCGTCAGAATAATAATAAAGGGTCAGAAACTGAAGACAAAATGCAGCAGTCAAACAGGCAAATGTATTCTTAGATGCAATTAACCCTCAGAAACTCTGCTGTGAGGGGACATGCTAGCAAACCAATATCCTTTCTGCATTATTAGTGTTGTTTGCAAAGTCAAGCATCACTATTACTATTGCTAATATTGATTTGATCAAACCGCTAACACTTAGACATGAACAGATGTGAATTATTTACATTGAACACAATATTGAGATTTGAGGGTGCAGGACTCTTTGCACAGCAAAACCCCACTCACATTTTCTTCTTGTAAAACTAGTTTGGCCCTATTCTTCTTGAGCTCTTGGCAACAAACGAGAACATCCAGGCGTCAGCGGCCAGTGACAGATCTTCTCAGTCGCTGTTGGAGAACATGAACTGCCCCACAAAGCCACATTCTGCCTCCCCTCAGTTATTCTTCCTCTCATTATCTGTTCATTCTGTTGAGCGAGGAACAGGTGGCGGAGCGGGTGCGAGATGGTCCCGCTGAGAGTTTGAGTGACTGATGTTCATTCACCACCAGACTGAATGGATCCAGACTGATCCAGACTCGCAGACAGACAGCTCAAGAGCTCTACAGCAGTTGGCGCTGGATTTCTTCACACTTTTTTAAGGTGCTCGTGAGAACAGAATGATTATTACTTACACTGTTTGGAACTTTTGGGATTTGTTCCTTATATTTGGATATTTATGTGCTGATTCCAACTTTTGCAACTGTATTTTGTTCTTTACCCTCCTAATGAGTTCAGAATCTGCAGACTTTGAATTCAGAATTTGCGTTCGCGGGTCAATTTGACCCAGTGGAATTCAAGCTTATAAATTATTCATAACCCGATGGTTTTCATCTAAAACGATATTGTAAGTCATTAATAGGTTCTTAACTGTTCATACATGTAAAAAGATTGATATTTTTGGCATGTTAACTGACAGCTATAACAGTTATTAATTAATATGCAATTTAAAAAGAAAATGTATTTCTCCCCAATTTGGAATGCCCAATTCCCAATGCGCTTTAAGTCCTCGTGGTGGCGTAGTGACTCACCTCAATCCGGGTGGTGGAGGACGAATCTCAGCTACCTCCACGTCTGAGACCGTCAATCTGTGCATCTTATCACGTGACTTGTTGAGCGCGTTACCGCGGAGACGTAGTGCGTGTGGAGGCTTCATGCTATTCTCCACGGCATCCACACACAACTCACCACACACCCCACCGAGAGTGAACCACATTATAGTGACCACGAGGAGGTTACCCCATGTGACTCTACCCTCCCTAGCAACCGGGCCAATTGGTTGCTTAGGAGACCTGGCTGGAGTCACTCAGCATGCCCTGGATTTGAACTCGTGACTCCAGGGGTGGTAGTCAGCGTCAATACTCGCTGAGATACCCAGGCCCCTCGTGTTGTGTATTTTGATAGTCTTGACAAAGTCCCAACGTTTGGTTCCCGTACTAAAAACTATGTGGTATTTAAAAATTATTATCCAGCTACCTCTCCCGAGTCAAAAATGTCCAGAACGCAATAGAATGCAGCCGTCTGGTTCCGGAAGTAAAAATCACATCCATTTATCCCATAGATGAATTGAATTGCAACGATAACTTATAAACCTTTAAAGACAGACCGACCGTGAGCTACGAGGTTGTTTATCGATGGTATATGCGTCCACTGAAGCCATCTGTCTGCGTTATTTCAACTTCATTGTTTAAAAATCGTGAATTCATGGTAAACAACTACATTACCCATGATACATCAGAGAAAGATCCACCAATCAGAGAACCGCGGTCAACGAAACACACAAAACGTGCCTCGGAGCGACCGCCCACTCCCATGACACACTGAATGATGTAATCGAGTCTCTCTTCACCCTTAAACTACTTATATATTTGTACATATCAGAATATTCTGCAATAAACTTAAACTATATTGTTTCTATACTTATAATCAACAAACTAAAATCAATAGTTTTATATATTCCCATCGTTTTTTATTCAATGACATCATTCGCAATGCATCATGGGATTGTAGTTTGTGACCTCATGAAAGACGGTAAGTACACAATCTTGTATCTTTGTCTTTATGTCCGATTTTCACATTATTTTATGCCTCAAAACAAAGTTTGTGATGTTGTGATTCTCCTCGGAGCTGGTTGGTTTGGTTCATGGTGCACAACTCCTTTATGAAGGATTTTATTAAAATACTTCCGGAACCCAGACGGCTGAAAAAGTGGGCGGGAACTGTTGTGCTCTATAGGAGGATGAAGACATCATGAAATCAGAATTTGAGTTTTGTGGCTTTTAGTCCATGTACATGCAGCTAGAGTATTCTTACAAGCTGTTAAAAACAACTTTTACCAGATAAACACATTTTAAAAGTACAGTCTTTTTCTTCTGTGAAAATGAACCTGAAATACTGATGACTAATCTTGCACTACACCTTTAGTCCAGTCAAATGCTCTCTAGAATGATAATGAGTTACCTAATACAAAAGGGTCTAAAAAGTTTTCATGCACTGCATTGGAAATGTCCACGTTATCTGTGTGGGTGTCTGTGCTGGTAATGGCTGGTTCAGGGGTAACTAGTACGGCACTGGTGCGGTAACCGAACATAATTTCAGGGTGGAAATGCCACAGTGACTGTTTAAGTCGATAAAGCACACATACACACTCACACACACATGTTGGTGCAGCTATCATTATGAGGACTCTCCATAGACATAATGATTTTTATACTGTACAAACTATAGATTCTATCCCCTAACCCTAACCCTACCCCTAAACCTAACCCTCACAAAAAACTTTCTGCATTTTTACATTTTCAATAAAACATTGTTTAGTATGTTATTTCCATTGTGAGGGCTGCTGGCTGGTCCCCACAAAGGAGGTTAAACCTGTACACTCAGACACACTCACACACACTCACATGCACATTCAAGCACACACACGCACACTCACGCACATTCACACACACACACACACACACACACACACGCACACACACACACACACTCACGCACATTCACGCACATGCGCACACACGCACTCACACACACATGCACACTTACACACTCTCACACACACACACACACTCATATATTAACAAACACACACACACTCAAACACACACTCACACAAACAGACACTCACACACACACACACACTCACATACACACATACACACACACACTCACACAAACACACACTCACACACACGCACTCACACAAACACACACTCACACACACGCACTCACACACACATGCACACTTACACACTCTCACACACACACACACTCATATATTAACAAACACACACACACTCAAACACACACTCACACAAACAGACACTCACACACACACACACTCACATACACACATACACACACACACTCACACAAACACACATTCACACACACGCACTCACACAAACACACACTCACACACACTCACATTCACACACACGCACTCACACAAACACACACTCACACACACTCACATTCACACACACACACTCACACACACTCATATTCACACACACGCACTCACACATATACGGTCCTAATGAAGTACATCTGATTTTCACACTTTCCCTCTCACAGTCAGTTGTATTGTGTGTGTTTGTGTGTCTATGTGTGACAAAAGCAACAAAGCAAACAGCCAGATGAGAATTTTCACACCACCTCAAAACACAACGCGAACGGAAGATTTTTGGCCCTGGAATAACATTAGAAAAGATGGAATATTTCAACGGATCGTTTGCTCGCACTCGTCTGGGGAAATCAGCAGTTAGCGCTCTGGAACAACTGTATTTTATATGGAATCGGTCTTTTGCCAAAGTTCTGGAATAACTGATCATCAAGCTCTTCTTCAATTTATGCTCAGCGGTGCAATGAGTCATGATGAAGATAAAAAAATATTATTTTTCAAATTCAGATTTCATTGGGCACATTTGTGAAAAGAAACGGCATAAAACCACTCAAGAATCCGTTTGTGGAAAAGGATGTTCATGTTCTTTCCTCTGTGAAAAACAAAAGGATGTTAGACAGAAAGAACAGTCACCATTCACTTTCAATGTATAGATTAAGACATTCTGCATACAGTAACATCTCATTTTGTGTTCCACAGAAGAAAGAAAGTTCTACAGGTTTGGAAAAACATGAGGGTGAGTAAATGATGACAGAACTTTTCAAATTTTGCATATTTTGCTTCATGACCTCCATTCATATTCTACAGATATTTATGAACCCTTAAACGTTATATTACGAGATATAAAATCTAAATTACAAAATATAAAAATATTATATTATATCTCGCAATTTGACTTTAATTTGACTTTGTGCAGTTGCCAGTTTGTGCCATAATTATGAGAAATAAAGTCACAATTGTGAGATATAAAGTTAGAATTGCCTTTTTAATTGTTATATTCTGTGGCGGGATCTGACTTCCACAGATATTTCTACAGAAAAAAATAAATAAATATAATTAAAAATAAATATTATAAAGATATAAAGATTAAGCAACTTTATCTCGCACATTATCTCACAATTGTCTCACTTTATGTCTCACAATTTCAACGATTTCTCGCAATTGTGACTTTATATTGCGAGATATAAAGTTGAAAGAGCAATATATATACATACATATATATATATATATATATATATATAAAGTTATATCTTGCAATTGTTTTTTATTTTTTTATTTTGTGGTGGGATCTAACTTCTACTGATATTTCTCCAGAAAAATAAAAATAATATATATATATATTTTTTTTTTTCTCCCCAATTTGGAATGCCCAATTCCCAATGCGCTCTAAGTCCTCGTGGTGGCGTAGTAACTCAAACCGGGTGGCGGAGGACGAATCTCAGTTGCCTCCACATCTGAGACTGTCAATCTGCGCATCTTATCACGTGGCTTGTTGAGCGCGTTACCGCGGAGACACAGTGCGTGTGGAGGCTTCATGCTATTCTCCTCGGCATCCACGCACAACTCACCACACGCCCCACCGAGAGCGAGAACCACATTATAACGACCACGAGGAGGTTACCCCATGTGACTCTACCCTCCCTAGCAACCGGGCCAATTTGGTTGCTTAGGAGACCTGGCAGGAGTCACTCAGAACGCCCTGGATTCGAACTAGTGAACTAGCGAACTCCAGGAACAAAAACTAAATTAAAAAAAGCTACTTCTGACTTTATATCTCGCAATTTTGACTATTTCTTGCATTTGTGACTTTATATCGTGAGATATAAAGTCTAAATTGCACTATATAAAGTTGCAACTTTATCTCGCACATTACATCTCCCAATATAAAGTCACAATTGCAAGAAATAATTGAAATTTATTTTAATGTGTCTCGTTGTACATATCACGTCAGTTTTCTGGTGGAATAAACACTAGAAGTGCTACAACAACAATTACTTTTATTCACTTTCACACAAATCACGAGTAAAACGGCAGATTATCAGTTCATAAACACTTACTTTTCACTCTGTTCCAACATAATGCTATCTTATGACATCGAAACACTTTTACTATAGTGCATGACTCATTTTAACGTTTGCGTTACATGATCAACTACATTTACAAGCTTGTTTGAGTGTGATCAAATTGTGCGGTAGCTCGACTGATAGAGCGTTGCACTTGTGATGTAAAGGAGCGGGGTATGAGTCCTGAAGAGCACGCAAGTCGACACGTGAACCCAAAGTGTCATAGAAGTGCCACAAAATCATACAACTGCGTTTTTCATCTCACATTTGCTTTTTCTTCCGATTAACAGTTTTTATTTATTCTAACAAATGAAACAGAAAAGCAAAACATACATGCACAGAATACATTTTTAACCCTCACTATTACCCCTGCCCCTCTCAATCCCCAAACCCATCCTGACCCTCAACAATCATCCCTGTGGTCAAAGCCAAATCACACACACACACACACACAAAAAAAAATAACAAATATATATATATATAATAATCACACACATTTAAACTATAAATCCCTCTCCACTGCCTCTCCCCGAGAGCCTTCCAAAAAGGTCATATAGCTGCCCCACTTCTTATTAAACACCTCCAGGTTGCCCAGCCTTCTACATGACATATCCTCAAATGCCACCACCCTGCCCATCTCTGTGTGCCACTCCCGAAATGAGGGCACACCAGCTGACTTCCATTCCCTCAGAATGATCTGTCTACCAATCATGACATCGGCTAGGACCCAATTTTATACATTTATCCCCTATATTAATGACCGCCCCATCGCCTAAAATACAGAGTCTGGGGCTAAATGAAATTTGAGTGCCCAATACGACACACATAAAACTCTGAACCTTCAACCAAAACTCTTGGATCTTAACACACCACCAAAAAACATGGGTTGTGTCCCCATCTTCTGATTGGCATCTCCAGCAGGTGGGTGTGTCTTTAAGACCAAGCCTATACAGTCTAGAGGAGGTCCAATAGAATCGATGTAAAATCTTAAATTGCATATGGCGCACCCTTGCATCTCTAGATACAGACTTGATGTTTTTTAAAATCCTAGTCCACACTCCCTCCTCCAATACCGAGTTTAAATCTTTCTCCCATAATCTCTTAATAGAAGTTAAAGCTCCATCCCCCAGACTCTGAATTAGCAGGGAGTAATACACTGATGCCTCATGACCTTTTCCAAAAGCAGTAATCACCTCTCCCAGAGTATCGGCCGCTCTAGGGGGGTGTGTGCTACTCCCAAAAATAGTACAGACCAGGTGGCGCAGCTGTAAAAGTGTACCTATAAAACTGAGATCTGGGGATCCCAAAATGTTGAACCAAATTTTCAAAAGGTCTCAATACTCCACTCTCATACAGATCACCGAGTGTAGTAACCCCCTCACAATCCACTCTGACCAGCAGAAAGGGGACTTATTAATACACATTTGCTTTTTCTGACACTATCTGTTAGGTTTAGGGTAGGGAGGTCGTTTTTTTTATTTTTATTTAAAGCTCGATAGAGCATTTACCTTAAAACCCTCATCTGTTTGGGGGAGCATTTAATTAGCTTTTAGCGTCACACAGTGGACATTTCACCTCAGATCTGCTGCGAGATGCAGACTTGAAGTTTTCATTAATTCATGCTGTCTATTTCACACATGGGACCAACAAAGTTTTGTCTCATATTCATCTACAAATAGTACGTATTCCTAGCTGAATGTATGTGTGTGTGTGTGCTGCAATAGTGAGTGTGTGTGTGTGTGTGTGTGTGTGTGTGCTGCAGTAGTGAGTGTGTGTGTGTGTGTGCTCCAGTAGTGAGTGTGTTTGACCTTTGCTGTGTTATAGAGGTGGCGACTCTGACAGTGTGACAGAGAGACCAGCAGCAGCAGTATAATGGATGAGCTCTCTCAAGGTGAACATTCTCTCTCTCTCTCTCTCTCTCTCTCTCTCTCTCTCTAATCTTTCTCCTCCTCCCTTGTTTCTTCTTCACTCACTGGTGTTACAGGCGTAGTTTCCTTTTTGTTGTTTTCTTTGCTTGTTCTCTCTCAGATGAATTCCGGTCCTTTATGTATGACCTTTCCTGACCTCTGCTTTTTTTTTTCATCTCTTCTAAACACACAAATGTCCCTCTTATTTCCTCCTCCATCTGCTCATCTTCACATTTTTTCGTTTTCATGTGACATGTATGTAGAAGGACGTCTGGGTGTTCATCAGTATATTATTGAGGTTTGTGTACAGACAAATAAGTTGTCTGTACATAATAATGAAAGTGAAAATACTGCGCAACGCAATCTACCAATCTGTCGGCTGTGCATGAAAATAACACAATGCAAAACCATCTATAGATATACAAATAGATGCGGGAAATAAAAGACCAATCACAATTCAGTAAGCAAATAGATGTAGGAAGATCTGCTTCCGAGATGGCTGAAAAGTGGGCGTATTCTTTATGCAAATATTACGATGACGCCATCAGTTCTGGTTATGTTTTAAATGTTAAACTTTTTATCAATGTGGGAGATTTTTAAACTTTAACCTTACATCTCTCAAAAAGTATAAAGTTTAGAAATCTTAAAAATAGACAACACACCTAAGACTGAAATAATCTACAAAACAAAGTTTAATGGAATCTGAATGACAACGCGATAGTTCATCAAAAAATAAACAAATAAAAATTCTGTCATTATATACTCACTCTCATGTTGTTCCAAACCTGTAGAACTTTGTTGCATAAAAAAAAATTGCGTTTTTAATTTAAACCACACAATGAGGACATTAAGACATTACAGAATAATTTTTCTTTAAAGCTGCTTTAAAAACTGTGTGCTGTAAAAAAACACAATTCAAATAAAAATGATTTCACTTGATACACTATATTGCCAAAAGTATTCGCTCATCCATCCAAATAATTGAATTCAGGTGTTCCAATCACTTCCATGGCCACAGGTGTATAAAATGAAGCACCTAGGCATGCAGACTGCTTCTACAAACATTTGTGAAAGAATGGGCCGCTCTCAGGAGCTCAGTGAATTCCAGCGTGGTACTGTGATAGGATGCCACCTGTGCAACAAGTCCAGTCGTGAAATTTCCTCGCTACTAAATATTCCACAGTCAACTGTCAGTGGTATTACAACAAAGTGGAAGCGATTGGGAATGACAGCAACTCAGCCACAAAGTGGTAGGCCACGTAAAATGACAGAGCGGGGTCAGCGGATGCTGAGGCGCATAGTGCGCAGAGGTCGCCAACTTTCTGCAGAGTCAATCGCTACAGACCTCCAAAGTTCATGTGGCCTTCAGATTAGCTCAAGAACAGTGCGTAGAGAGCTTCATGGAATGGGTTTCCATGGCCGAGCAGCTGCATCCAAGCCATACATCACCAAGTGCAATGCAAAGCGTCGGATGCAGTGGTGTAAAGCACACCGCCACTGGACTCTAGAGCAGTGGAGACGCGTTCTCTGGAGTGACGAATCACGCTTCTCCATCTGGCAATCTGATGGACGAGTCTGGGTTTGGCGGTTGCCAGGAGAACGGTACTTGTCTGACTGCATTGTGCCAACTGTGAAGTTTGGTGGAGGGGGGATTATGGTGTGGGGTTGTTTTTCAGGAGCTGGGCTTGGCCCCTTAGTTCCAGTGAAAGGAACTCTGAATGCTTCAGCATACCAAGAGATTTTGGACAATTCCATGCTCCCAACTTTGTGGGAACAGTTTGGGGATGGCCCCTTCCTGTTCCAACATGACTGCGCACCAGTGCACAAAGCAAGGTCCATAAAGACATGGATGAGCGAGTTTGGTGTGGAAGAACTTGACTGGCCTGCACAGAGTCCTGACCTCAACCTGATAGAGCACCTTTGGGATGAATTAGAGCGAAGACTGCGAGCCAGGCCTTCTCGTCCAACATCAGTGTCTGACCTCACAAATGCGCTTCTGGAAGAATGGCCAAAAATTCCCATAAACACACTCCTAAACCTTGTGGAAAGCCTTCCCAGAAGAGTTGAAGCTGTTATAGCTGCAAAGGGTGGGCCGACGTCATATTAAACCCTATGGATTAAGAATGGGATGTCACTTAAGTTCATATGCGTCTAAAGGCAGATGAGCGAATACTTTTGGCAATATAGTGTATGTTGAGCAGAATGTTAGCCTCAGTCACCATTCACTTTCATTACAGGGAATAAGATACAAACACAACAAGTAAATAACTATCCCTTTAAGTGGTTTAAGCTAAATTAATTTTAGGAGTTTCATATTTTATGTAAGAGGTTTAGAACATACACAGAACATCAACACATTTCTGCTGTGCAAACGCTTTAATAAAATGTCTGTGAGTTTCAGAGTCGTAAATTTACCAGTGTAATCTCAGGGCACACAAACATCACTGCATGTTTTTCCACAAACAGAAATGGGAAATAATTAACACTAATATAATTTCTAAAATGTGTTACTCTTCTGCAGAAAAGCTAATTGGGCTCTAATTGCACTGTTAGCATTGCTGCTATTCGGGTTAAGCGTTGTGGCTAGGCTAGCCATGAGTCGTCGTTCCGTTGTGTCCGTGACAAACACCATTCACAGCTCATCTATCATAAATGCCAAAACTAAGACATCCATTACAGAGTTTGCCGATCTTTGCTGTTCTCCTCGCCACTTTTCACTTCATCTCTCTCGTGTACAGCGCGCTGAAGTTTTTTTTCTGCTGGTACTGATGGTGGAAAGATGCTGAACAGCAATAAAGGAGGCAGTACATTAATTAAATGCAGAAATTTGCTGTACTCTATTTTGCAGCTGAGAAAGAAGCGCTAAGATTGATGACGTTCCCTGAGATTCAAAAGCGCTTCGCTACTCTCAAATGTGAGCCTAATTGAGATGGAACGTGTGTTAGGTGAGCTGAATACATTTTGGTGTCAAAATTCTGAATTCTAATCTCGTGCAGCTCATTCTTTTGCCTTCTTTATATGCTAATGCACATGCCACGTTATAAACACAGAGGTCAGGGACACAGATGTCAGAAGTGAGAATCAGAAGGGTTTTTTGGGGTTTTATAGGAATATTTGACCTCGGGCTGATGCAACACTGTACTGGAGGGGTAGAGGGTCTTAAGTTGTAA